>NC_052311.1:55234432-55359432 GCF_016432855.1 Salvelinus namaycush
GTGGCAAAATAAACTTAACAACACATTTGTTTCGTCACAAAACCAGAAAGCAACCTCTGTCCGGTGAAGTTCACAAAGCATATTGCATGTAACAACAGTTACATGACCTACAGCATGGTTAAGTAAGTTAATGTTTCTGACATTTTTGGACTACTTAACTACTATTGATTTAGAACCACAGAGAGTTACTGCAAGTCCATTTCAACTTCAACATTTCAACATCATCAAATCACCTATCTTTAGTGTGTGTGTGTGTGTGTGTGTGTGTGTGTGTGTGTGTGTGTGTGTGTGTGTGTGTGTGTGTGTGTGTGTGTGTGTGTGTGTGTGTGTGTGTGTGTGTGTGTGTGTGTTTGTGCGTGTGTGTGTGTGTGTGTGTTTGTGCGTGTGTGTGTTCGTGCAAGTAGAAAAAACTTGTTGACTCTACTTGTAGAGAAACACCAATGCCATCCTTCTCTCTTTCATGTTGACAAAACATTAGCTAGTTAACATTAGCCTTCTACATCTACCTGCATATTGAACTTCCATCCTCTCAGGCCAGGGGCACAATGTATGAATTTATGGTTGCATCAGAGTTGCCGTTATAAATAAGTGTTTAAATTAAGTAAACCATGGCTAATTTAGGAAAGGACCAATTTTGACTAGCTACTGTAGCTAGCCACTGGAGGACAACAACACAACAAGATGCAACAATTAAAGTTGCCTCCTGAGTGGCGCAGCAGTCTGTAGCATCACTATAGACCCTGGTTCATTCCCAGGCTGTGTCACAACCGGCTGTGATCAGGAGTCCCATAGGGCGGCGCACAATTGGCCCAGCGTTGTCTGGCTTAGGAGAGGGTTTGGCCGGGGGGGTAGGCCGTCATTGTAAATAAGAAGTTGTTCTTAACTGACTTGGTCCAGGCGGCAATTGGTCTGGGCGGCAAGAATGTCATACTCTTTTTGACCAGACAGCATCGGATAGATGGCTGCCACATACAGAGACAGAGGGGCGTGTTGGGGTGTTTCGCTCACTTGGATGCTTTCTCCGGTGAGATACATTCAGCCTCTTGCAAATTAAAGGAAAATGATAAAACACAGAGACGAAGGATATCAATGATTTTATTATATATATTTTTTGTAATTTTGGGGGGAAACCTGGCTTCCCTTGGCATCCATGAATACATGCCACTGTTGCGCTCCACCATCTCAACCCCCCTCCTTGAACTCCCATCTCCTTATTCTAATGAGACTTTGTATTGTATACAGTCCAGGGCCCGGGTTGGCCATGTACTAGTTTATCCAAGGGGAAGAATATAGCTGCGGGACAAGATTTAGCTAACAGTGCAGTATGCAGTCGACACAACATGGGTCACTGGACAGTGCTTTCATTACATCTCGTTAAATGTTAGTGTGTCGGCCCAGAACATTCTCTTTGGTGCTGCATCAGAGTATAGACTATACACTATAGTGTTTCATGCTCGCTTGGACTCTTACAATCAGTTCTACTGCCCCAAAGAAATGTGATACAGGGCTCAGCCTACATGCCAATAGTCTCTGTCAGTTTGACTATATTGTAACGAATACAACGGCGATAACAACTCACATCTCAGCTCATCCAATACGTGCCTGCCCAACTCATCATTTAACCAACAAATTACCCATCTAGCGTATTTCAGAGAAGAGAGATTCATTATCCAATTTAGGCCCTGTGTTGTGGATGGAAGCAGTGATATCATAGTGCTGGATGGAGAGGGTCAAAAGGTGTTTGATGGGCGGGACAGACTGGGTGATGTGTCCAAATAGACTGGGTGATGCCTTCTTAAATCCAAGTTGCCACTGACTGTGTCTGTAAAGGCGTGCGTAACTGGTGGCAGTGAAGTCAGACGCAGGAGAGCAGAACTAGGTAATAGCGGGAGCAGTTTAATACAAAACCAACGGCATAAAAAATAACCATCATGGGTACAAAACCCGACGCGCACCAGTAACAAATGTGCACAAGCACTACAAACAAACAATTCCACACAAAGACATGGGGGGGAACAGAGGGTTAAATACACAACACTTAATGAGGGAAATGAGAACCAGGTGTGTAGGAAAACAAGACAAAACAAATGAAAAATGGATCGACAATGGCTAGAAGACCGGTGACGCCGACCGCCAAACGCCGCCCGAACAAGGAGAGGAACCGACCTCGGTGGAAGTCGTGACAGTGTCCCAAATGTCATTCTACTGTATTCACTATATAATGCACTACTTTTGACCAGTTCCCATAGGGATATCGAGAATATGGTGCCATTTGTGATGCACGTACTGTATGAGTCAGCTGCCCATATACTCCAGACGACAGGGGAGGAGAGGGAGGAAGAAGAGCAGCTAAAACGACAGTCGTCGTTCATTTTGGCATTATGATTCTTGGGAGTCTGTTTAAGATAATGATGAAATATATGAGTGTGTCTGACTTAAAGAGAAACCAATTAATTCCAACCGCAGAGTTCAATGAGTACAATTGATTTTGTTTATTTCACTGAGATGTCCCCCTCCCTGTCTCTTCCCCCTCCCTGTCTCTTCCCCCTCCCTGTCTCTTCCCCCTCCCTGTCTCTTCCCACTCCATGTCTCTTCCCACTACCTGTCTCTTCCCACTCCCTGTCTCAGCCTGTGGAGCTGTCAACGTTATAGTGGAGCTAGGCTTTATTGTTTTAATAAATTGCCTGCGTGACGAGAGCAGTGGTGCATGTCTGATGTTCATCTTTACCTCCTGAAATGAAACCTTTCTCAGAGACAGACAACTCTCCTCTCCATCTCTCATCTTCCCCTCCTTCTCATCTCCTCTTTCCCCTCTCCTTCTACTCTCCTCTTTCCCCTCTCCTCTCCACCTCTCATCTTCCCCTCTCATCCTCTCCTCTTTCCCCTCTCCTCCTCCTCTCCTCTTTCCCCTCCTCCTCTCCTCTCTTCTCCTCCTCCTCTCATCTTCCCCTCTCCTTCTCCTATCCTCTTTCCCCTCCTCCTCTTCTCTCCACCTTTCATATTCTCCTCTCCTCCTCTCCTCTCATCTTCTCCTCTCCTCTCCACCTCTCATCTTCCCCTCTCCTTCCCCTCTCCACCTCTCATCTTCCCCTCTCCTTCTCCTCTCCTCTCCTCTCCACCTCTCATCTTTTCCTCTCCTCCTCCTCCTCCTCTCCTCTTTCCTCTCCTCTCTTCTCCTCCTCTCATCTTCCCCTCTCCTTCTCCTATCCTCTTTCCCCTCCTCCTCTCCTCTCCACCTCTCATCTTCCCCTCTCCTTCTCCTCCTCTCCTCTCATCTTCCCCTCTCCTTCTCCTCCTCTCCTCTCCACCTCTCATCTTCCCCTCTCCTTCTCATCCTCTCCTCTCCACCTCTCATCTTCCCCTCTCCTTCTTCTCCTCTCCTCTCCACCTCTCATCTTCCCCTCCTTCTCCTGTCCTCTTTCCCCTCCTCTCCTCTCCACCTCTCATCTTCCCCTCTCCTTCTCCTCCTCTCCTCTCCACCTCTCATCTTCCCCTCTCCTTCTCCTATCCTCGTTCCCCTCCTCCTCTCCTCCTCCTCTATTCTTCTCCACCTCTGCTTTCCACATCCCCTCTCCTCCTCCTCTCTCTTTCTCTCCTCCTCTCCTCATATCATAATGTGACAATGAGAGAGAGAGAGAGAGAGAGAGAGAGACAACGAGAGAGAGATGAGCTGAGCTGATGGTCTCTGTGCACCCCGGTCATTATTCCTGGGGCCACCCAGCCTCCCAGTGGAGCCTGAGACAGCCACTGTACAGACACCCACGGCCACAGGAGGATAGATGGATGACCATGAGCCGGGGACGGGGGGTTATAGTTGCTGGTGAAAGATGGCTCTGGCTCTCACGATGCAGTGATCTATCACAACAGACCAGGACAACTGCGCTGTCCCAGAGGGAAAAAGAGGAAGCAAGGCAACAGATGGAATTAGTGTGGTGGGCTGGCGGTGGCTGAGTCACAACCAAGCTTTGCTTTCGCCCTCTCCCAACACTCAAGATGCTCTCCAGTCCAGTCTAGTACGTTGGGTTTAATAGAACTAATCTACAGATGGATGATTTTTTTCTCTGGAACCATTTAGAAATGGTGAACAATAACATTTATGACATAGTATTAGTGTTGTGATAATGTTTATACTCAAACTGAAGTAACTTTTTGTTATCTTAAATGTGCAGAGCGTATTTTTATAACTCTTTGTCGAGTTGAGGGTTTTTTCCAAGCCTATTTCTGTATTCCACACTAACTGCATCATTTTTTAACAATAATAAATCAATAATATATCAGATCAAAAGTGTTGAGAGTTTTGGTCTAAAATCTGCCACTAACTGAACCAAAACAGCATGTTTCATGAATTGTGGAAGAGTTGAAAAACAAACCCTGAAGCATACAGTATAAGAACACAATTGACTGTGACAAGAGGCTTATCTTCTAAAAATAGAACCGTGTCTCTGACTGGATGATTCTCCTTTGTTAAGGGTTCTTTTCTCCCAACATCAGGAGAATGCTGACACTGAATAGTAACACTTTGCTTAGAGTGGTGATATGTACCATTCATAAAGCATGTATGCATGACATAAAGAGTCAATAATGCTGTGGTAATGTTAGTTATACCTAGCCTGGTTCTAGGAGCAGTGACTCTGGGAAGGCAATGCAGCTGAGGCAGGGTCCATCTCAGCCCCAGTAATGGCCTTGAACACTAAATTGACTACCTATGAGTCTGAGAGAGCTAAATAATTGTCTGGAGTATGATTGGTAGCCTTGACTCCCACACTGTGAGCCCGTAGGCCAAGGCCTGTTGAAGGGGCTGGGTAATTGCAGTCCCCGCTCACCCTTTGCTCTGCAGCTTACAGTAACTACCCATACTGAGGTTAACCGCAGAGAGGAGAGCAAATGGCATATCATAAAAAGGCTCTTGTTATAGGAGAGCATTAGAACTCCATTTTGTATGAGAAAAGACAAAGGACTGAAAGCAGACTTTCAAGTGAGGGCAGTTTGTTTAAAACCAAGCGTGAATAATGGCAGTTATTAAGGTGTGCATTCCAAATGTCACCCTATTCCCTATATAGTACACTACTTTTGACCCGAGCACTATGTGCCCTGGTCAGGAGTAGTGCACTGTAGGGAATAAAGTGCCATTTGGATGACTAAGTGACATTAATGATGGTTATATAAGTCCCGTATGTGATGTATACAGACAGCCAGTTCCTCCACATGATTCAATTTGGCATTGTCACATTCCTAACAGACATTTTGCACAACATGGATTCATAGCTTCATGAATATTCGGCACCGCTTTCTGAGAAACATAATCATCTGTTGTGTTGCTGTTGTTGACAGCTTTTGAGGGGCTGGAGAGAAAGCTATACTTTCCCGATGAAGAGATGTACTGGAGAGGAGGAGAGAAGGAGGTGTTGTGTGACAGGCCCGGTTCCACCTGTGATTGCAGCCATTGTGAAGACCGATGCCTGGCTGTCTCTCTGAGAGACTCCTAGTGCTAACTACAGTAAACAGTCTTTGTCTCTCTCACATCATCCTAGTTATAACACTCTTTTTACTGGCCTCCCTCTGTTATTCAATTGTAATAACACATATGTACAGTTGAAATCGGAAGTTTACATACACCTTAGCCAAATACATTTAAACTCAGTTTTTCACAATTCCTGACATTTAATCCTAGTAAAAATTCCCTGTCTTAGGTCAGTTAAGATCACCACTTTATTTTAAGAATGTGAAATGTCAGAATAATAGTAGAGAGAATGATTTATTTCAGCTTTTATTTATTTAATCACATTCCTAGTGGGTCAGAATTTTCCCATGATGTCAAGCAAAGGCACTTCAAGGCACTGAGTTTGAAGGTAGGCCTTGAAATACATCCACAGCCACACCTCCAATTGACTCAAATTATGTCAACTAGCCTATCAGAAGCTTCTAAAGCCATGACATAATTTTCTGGAATTTTCCAAGCTGTTTAAAGGCACAGTCAACTTAGTGTATGTAAACTTCTGACCCACTGGAATTGTGATACAGTGAATTATAAGTCAAATAATCTGTCTGGAAACAATTGTTGGAAAAATGACTTTTGTCATGCACAAAGTAGATGTCCTAACCGACTTGCCAAAACTATAGTTTGTAAACAAGAAATTTGTGGAGTGGTTGAAAAACAAGTTTTAATGACTCCAACCTAAGTGTATGTAAACTTCCGACTGTATATAGTGCTTTTCTAAGACCCAAAGACAGTCGTATGGAACACAGTGTATGGAACATACTGCTTGAAGGAGTACTGAGAAATGGCATCTTAATTTCCAAGCACTCTCTATTCATATTCTAACTAGTTATTAACTAGGAGTCTAGTTTATAACACTTATTTCAGTCCATCTCTCAATTATTACACAGTGAACGCGGGTTGTGTGTGTTTGCCAGCAGGTGCATCTGTATTGCATGAGTTCATTTCTTTTTCTGTTTTTTACTGAATTTATGTTGTTGAGAAATGCACAGATGTTTGTTTCTGTGTGTCTGTGTGTGTGTCTGTGTGTACATGCTTGCGTGTGCATCTGTGTGTGTGCTTTCACAGTGTGTTGTGAACAGGTTATGTAACCAGACGGTTGACGGGGGAGCTGCCTGTGGGCTTGTTGTTTGTTGTTTCATAGTGAAATCCTTCCTCTTCTGGGGATTATACAGCCAGCCTACCTGGCTCTCACTGGAAACTGGTGAGATGAACACTCTGCCCAGCCTCAGCACCACTCTCTGACGATGACAAAGCCTCTCTCACACACACACACACACACACACACACACACACACACACACACACACACACACACACACACACACACACACACACACACACACACACACACACACACACACACACACACACACACACACACACACACACAGCCTGCTAGGCTAGGGCTTACAGAGGCAACTGGTAACACTAGATCCTCTGTGCATGGATCCATGTACAACAAGTTGTGTTGTGTTTGGTAATGAAGAGATTGCTTGGGACCAGAGAGACAAGTAGTTACCAATACAAACCTTAGCTGGTCCTCTTAACTAGAGATTCTTACAATCCGATACATTTATATAATGTATAACAGTTGTTAATATGCTGAGCTAGTAACCAAATGACAGAAGTTAGAATAAACTCTAAGGTCCCATTAGAATGGATAGAATGGCAGTAGATTACTCGTTTAATCAGATACAAACCTCCTTAATGTCGTTAATGCGAAAGGAGAGATACATTAAACACCCAAACTTAATGTTGTTTGAAACCGAGCGAGACTTTAATCTCTTCACTCAATAAGGCTCATTTTATTTAATGCCTCTGGATGTTTGATAAACGACTGAACTTACACAGTAGCTTAATTACACAGCCTTTAGAGTAGTCAGGTGGGAAAACTCAACAGGGCTGAATAAGCAGACTGTGTTACAGTTCAGTCGGTCTTCTGGATGGTACATAGCTATGGTCCAGGTCGTTAGTGCAAGTTCGTCCACTAACTAGAGGAGGAATGCACACTAATGCCCTGGAGCAGAGCTAGATGGTATGGTGAGAGTGTATCTAATTCTTCCCCTATTAGGCTGCAACAGACAGAGCTCAGGGAGGAAACCCAACCCCCCTCTGTATGGAAGTAATGGATGATTTGATGACTGCTCTGGGCAGCTTTACAGCTTTCGTAGCTATATATTACAGAGCAACAAGCCCCAGGTGGTGGTCTGTCCAAAACCCATCACAACAACACTGCCCCAGGCCAAGCGTCCCAGGGGCCCAGACAGGGATGGTGTTCAAGGTCACTGTGGAGCAGAAAGCAAGTTGTAATCCCTCAACTAAGAGCTCATACTGCAGGCAGCCTAATCCATCATCATGTTCACCTTGGAACTTGGAACTTTACCAGTGTTATTGACTGAGAGTTCATCAATCAGTCTGTCAAATAATTTGTTGCAACGTGTGTTTATAAAACAGGGCCAGACAGAGAGGAAGCCAAATGGACTCTATGGTACTGTTACAAATCAATGGTAACAGTTTATTTCATCTCGCCAACCCTGACCCAAATCTCTTGTGAACACTGGCCTTCTGTTTTAGCCTTTCACAACAGACTACACTTTACCAAAAGCCTGCATTTACAATGCTTTATAACTTGTTGTAAAGTAAAGTACCAAAACACTTCCTTAGTAATAGGAGGAAACCTTGAGAGGGGACAGACTCTGCCGGACTCTGTTTATATAGCTCTGGATGTACCCATGTTGACCTATTGCTTTGTCACAATTTAGAGTAAATCTGGCACCCATCCATGTGCCCCTAAAAATAGTACGTGATTTATAAGCAAGGCTGCACTTTTCACTGTAACCAGCAGATGGAGCACAACATATGTCTTACCTTGGAGAACACGGTCATTGTATCTATTAATTCGTTTAGATGACTTTTATTTCTAGTTCGGGATTTTAAAACGAATTTCTCTTTCTCTCTTTCATTTCTCACCATATCTCTGCTGATGAATAATGCATTGGTCTGTTTCCAGTTCACTACCTAATTCTGCTCCCCAATTAATTCACCTTGTCCTGGTCTGTTGGGTTCTTCACTGTTCCACACACATTGACCCATTCCAAATGCCATCTCTTCTTCCCTTGGTGTCTGAAGAGACACGTGGCAGTAATACTATGAGTCCCTGGCCTTATGCTGTATGGTGGGACACTTATAGTAAGTGGAGTGGCTGCTTGGCTATGTGCTTTCCTCAATTGAATACAATGTTATTAAGATGAGAGTGAGATTTATTCAGTTCCCATGATTGTCATGCATGTCATCTTTAAGTAAAGACTTGCAAGTTGCAGCAATTGAGGGGAAACAGACAGATAGGGGTGAAATAGAAGCCCTCCAGGGCGAGTACACACCATGACATAAAGGTTCAGACCTCTTGGCTGTTGGACTCTCACATTCAGGGATACAGTCACTCATTTATAAGACCTAAATAACCATCTTGATAATGGACTTCGCACCCCCCTATAACAATGTATAGCAATAAACATGTATTAATTGCATAGGTCGGATATTGTAGCTACATAATGCACGTTATGATCTTGTGTTTTTTTACAACTTCCATCGTTTTTTCTAGAATTGTTTATCAATAATATGTATCCATTGACTGCAGTGAGTGCGGGGCACTGCTTGACGCTTGACGTCATCAGGGAAGAACAAGTTGTTCTGTTGTTTCAGTTCCTATTTCTGCGTCTGCTGAAGTGTGCTGGTTTCACTGCATTACACTTTTTTAAAGACTTTTATCTAGATCTTATCGCGATTGCGTAATGACAGTGATATCAGAAATGGCTTCTTTTTAAACGGTTGTTAGTGATAACTAAGGTGCATCCAAGTTGTGATATTCGTAGGAGTTCCACAGTATGGACTACATTCTGTCTGTCAGGGTCGCGCTGTCGAATAGAATCTGGCCTGCCTCGACCTCGACTCGGGGAAATTCCGATGGCTCTTCCGCAGAACACTCTGGACCTGTGCACGACAACATTACCAACATTAACACAGGTGTGAGTATAGACTTGGAGCCGAACTTGTTCAATGTATAATGTGTAATGTTTCAGAGTTCAGACTACCGTAGATGAAGTCAGTCAGTGTTTGTTTATTTTTTATATATTTTTTTAACAACCTACAGTACATTTTCAGTACAGTTGGCATACGGTGAAGAAGTTGCAACACAGTCACGAGTTGGACGGCGAAGTTTACACATTTCCCTGCGCAGGCTTCTTAAAGGCACAGTCTGTAACATCAACCAAGTCAATTCAATGTACCAAAAAGCATTGTTTCGAATGCTATGGCTTACAAATAACTTAATACAAATCTGCATTACCTTATAACTTCACCTGAAAAACGAAGGATTGTGTGCTTTGATTGAAGGTTCATTTTAACAGACAACATTATTGTGATACACATCTCCAATTCAGGCATTTTAAAGTGGACACTATTCTGCACTCTGTCATTGTTCACAACAGAGCTGGTGTAACTCAATCTTCAAGCCTATGGTAATGCATACTACTACATGAATTGCCCAGTTTAACACACACACACACTCACACAGCTCTGAGCAGTTCCCTCGTCAGTTGGCCAACGCTTTCTTGACCTCGAACACCAGTTCATGTAAGGGTCCTAGCCTGCTCATTCATCACAGACGGGACAGAAGGCTACTGAGGGGCTCGTCTCAGGCCTGACTACCTGCCTCTCTCCTCTTAGTAGGGCCATGGTCTGCAGCCTCACACACACACACACTCACACACGCACGCATGCACGCACGCACGCACGCACGCACGTGTAACGGATGTGAAATGGCTAGCTAGTTAGCGGGTACGCGCTACTAGCGTTTCAATCAGTTACGTCACTTGCTCTGAAACCTAGAAGTAGTGTTGCACCTTGCTCTGCAAGGGCCGCGGCCTTTGTGGAGCGATGGGTAACGATGCTTCGTGGGCGACCGTTGTTGATGTGTGCAGAGGGTCCCTGGTTCGCGCCCGGGTCGGGGCGAGGGGACGTACTAAAGTTATACTGTTATATTGATGCTGTTGACCCGGATCACTGGTTGCTGCGGAAAAGGAGGAGGTTGAAAGGGGGGTGAGTGTAACGGATGTGAAATGGCTAGCTAGTTAGCGGGGTACGCGCTACTAGCGTTTCAATCAGTTACGTCACTTGCTCTGAAACCTAGAAGTAGTGTTGCACCTTGCTCTGCAAGGGCCGCGGCTTTTGTGGAGCGATGGGCAACGACGCTTCGTGGGTGTCAGTTGTTGATGTGTGCAGAGGGTCCCTGGTTCGCGCCCGAGGTCGGGGCGAGGGGACGTACTAAAGTTATACTGTTACACACGCACACACACACACACACACACACACACAAAGTAACAGACACACACACACTCACTGTCTGCACTAGGGAGAACTAGATAGACTGTTAATGAACTGGCCTCAGTGGCATTTGGTTTCCCAGGAAGGCACAATGGGCAGCAGAGCATGCTTCTTATTAATCTCTGTCCTAATTAGACCAAACTATTATCCTGCTGACTGCTACAGAGCCCACTTTTTCTCAGCTACAGTACACACACACACACACACACACACACACACACACACACACACACACACACACACACACACACACACACACACACACACACACACACACACACACACATACAGCCTTCTAGCATCTCAGCTGTACTACACCAGTGTTTATAATACTATTTGAAATCTTTCAAACACTTTGAGCGTTTATTTTAGCTTGCCTGCAGTGCCATGTGGGCGAGGACTGGGGATGGTTCTAATGGTTCTATAGCAACAGGCAAACTCAGTCAAGCACAGCTAAAGTATTGGGTATGATTTCAAATTGTATTTGATCCCAGGTCTGGAATAGGCCTTCACATAATTGGATGTCTTTTTCATAATGATGGATTTTTTTTTACAACCAATTGTGTGGAACGTTTCATTTTGATATACTGTGATGGTGATGGATGGTGTCTGTCTTTGTGGGGAAGAGTTGTTAGGCCTATATCATATTGGTTTATGATTGAATCTTTCTAGGAGTATAGGTCTCATTATGGATTTATTGGGGTGGAGGAAAATAACTTCACTAACAATAGCAACTCACATTGAAACGCATTTAGGGCAAAAATATTTCCATATTTATTTTGAGCCTCGCTGGTTAGGCATGTACAGATAGCAAATCCGATTGAAGATTTGTAAATGCTTCACTGATTTAGCCCCAAAGTGTCCTCACAGTAACCCAACAAGCAGTGATTAATTCAATGATCATGAATGAAATAAACAAAAGAAAAAGCATTATGAAGGCGTGACAGATGCTTTATAAGGGTGATTGAATGGCGTCGTGAGCAATGATGCTTTGATGCAAACAGGCGTAATGACCTTTGTGCAGCAGTGTGCAGCAGTGCTTTAGGCTACAGTACAGTGTTTGTATTGGCTACTTACTGATATCGACTAGCAACAATTCACCATATTTAGTATGCCCCAATGGAACTAACATACATTCCTTTGAGATTCACCGCCATTTAAAGCAACGTGCTGCTGTATGATGTACTGTACATCAAATAGCATCAAAGGGAAGGTTGGGTCACTAGAAAAACATAAACAGGGGAGCAAATTCATCCAGTAATATTATATTAAGATATTATTATTGGTCACTTCTGTCCATTAGATCTCTCTGTTACCTACAGTTGAAGTCGGAAGTTTACATACAGTTAGGTAGGAGTCATTAAAACTCGTTTTTCAACCACTCCACAAAGTTCTTGTTTACAAACTATAGTTTTGGCAAGTCGGTTAGGACATCTACTTTGTGCATGACACAAGTCGTTTTTCCAACAATTGTTTACAGACAGATTATTTCACTTATAATTCAATGTATCACAATTCCAGTGGGTCAGAAGTTTACATACACTAAGTTGACTGTGCCTTTAAACAGCTTGGAAAATTCCAGAAAATGATATCATAGCTTTAGAAGCTTCTGATAGGCTAATTGACATCATTTGAGTCAATTGGAGGTGTACCTGTGGATGTATTTCAAGGCCTACCTTCAAACTCAGTGCCTCCTTGCTTGACATCATGGGAAAATCAAAAGAAATCAGCCAAGACCTCAGAAAATAATGTGTAGACCTCCACAAGTCTGGTTCATCCTTGGGAGCAATTTCTAAACACCTGAAGGTAACACGTTCATCTGTACAAACAATAGCACGCAAGTATAAACACCATGGGACCACGCAGCCGTCATACTGCTCAGGAAGGAGATGCGTTCTGTCTCCTAGAGATGAACGTACTTTGGTGCAAAAAGTGCAAATCAATCCCAGAATAACAGCAAAGGACCTTGTGAAGATGCTGGAGGAAACAGGTACAAAAGTAAGGAAAATGATGTGGATATATTGAAGCAACATCTCAAGACATCAGTCAGGAAGTTAAAGCTTGGTCGCAAATGGGTCTTCCAAATGGACAATGACCCCAAGCATACTTCCAAAGTTGTGGCAAAATGGCTTAAGGACAACAAAGTCAAGGTATTGGAGTGGCCATCCACAAAGCCCTGACCTCAATCCTATAGAACATTTGTGGGCAGAACTGAAAAAGCATGTGCAGGCAAGGAGGCCTACAAACCTGACTCAGTTACACCAGCTCTGTCAGGAGGAATGGGCCAAAATTCACCCAACTTATTGTGGGAAGCTTGTGGAAGGCTACCTGAAATGTTTCACCCAAGTTTAACAATTTAAAGGCAATGCTACCAAATACTAATTGAGTTGTGCACACTTCTGACCCACTGGGAATGTGATGAAAGAAATAAAAGCTGAAATAAATAATTTTCTCTACTATTCTCTACTATTTTCTCTACTATTATTCTGACATTTCACATTCTTAAAATAAAGTGGTGATCGTAACTGACGTAAGACAGGGAATCTTTACTAGAATTAAATCTCAGGAATTGTGAAAAACTGAGTTTAAATGTATTTGGCTAAGGTGTATGTAAACTTCCAACTTCAACTGTAGATACTAACAGTAGACACCTTCACAACAATAAAAAGCAACATTTGCAGCAATGCATCTATCTGACCCGACATGTTAAAGGGGGATCGCACTGATTTCTGCTGAGGTTGCAGTGGCAGCGTAGTTTGTTTTTTGTCTTTTTTAGAGTTAATGCTAAACTGACAGGCCAGCAACCGAAGCCTGGTTAGGAGGTCAATGTCTGACCGACCCTCCTCTCAATATCTGCTGTGACTGTTTGACTAAGCAACACTCATATCAAGCATCTTCTCAATGTCTTCTGAACCATAATTGAAAGATGTGTTCACTGTTTACCCAGACTACCCGTGAACCTGAGCAACAACCCAATCCATTTCAATATGTTGTGCCAAAGCGTGCTTTAGTGAGGTGAGAGTATACGATAAAGATTTAGCATTAAAGCCGTCAGAGATTTGAGATGGAATAGTCTGGGTGGTGTTTGCTGCCCGGGAAATGTTCATCAAGTTGTCAACTCTCATTCCTGTGTGATATTTAGTCACACAGATACTTTTAAAGACTCATTTCCCCCTGTGATCTCTGTGGACCACTGTGATTGGACAGGGAGCTTAGCTGACTGTGGTTGGAGGGTTGATGATGTCGTACAGTTGGTAGATTTCAGCTAGGATGGTGGTGAGTCCAGTGGAGATAGCAGACTAGAGAGAGGTGGTAGATTTGTGATACTTACTTTCTTCTGACCAAGGCTGGCTGGCTGGTGAGTGACACTGAGGATCAGTAGAGAGAGATACTGCAGAGTTTGTGGTTCTCCTTTTAGCTGAGCTCATCACTTCTCAACTCAGGGTATTGATTCAGGCTGTAACCTGAGAGGTTGCTTGTTGTTGGAGATGCAGCAGTCAGAGATGCAGAGAGCCATAGGATCAACAGGTGAGCTCCTTCTCCTACAACATTGATCCACAGGCAGAAAGGGTTATGTTCCGGTGTCCACATGCATTCTACAGTAGCCTACTTATGTAGAGTGCATGTCAAATATATTGCTTAATTCTGAGCAGTATGCTAGTGTGGTTATTGGTGGGAATATAGCTTTGGTCTGGGGAGTCAAGAGAAGGTTATTATTATTTGACCATGCTGGTCATTTATGAACATTTGAACATCTTGGCCATGTTCTGTTATAATCTCCACCTGGCACAGCCAGAAGAGGACTGGCCACCCCTCATAGCCTGGTTCCTCTCTAGGTTTCTTCCTAGGTTTTGGCCTTTCTAGGGAGTTTTTCCTAGCCACCGTGCTTCTACACCTGCATTGCTTGCTGTTTGGGGTTTTAGGCTGGGTTTCTGTACAGCACTTTGAGATATCAGCTAATCTAAGGGCTATATAAATAAACTTGATTTGATTTGATTTAGGTTACTGGGGTCCTCTGGTCCTTGACCAACCAGCAGACCAGGGGCCTTTTCAGTGACTATACATACAGTATTACTGTGGAATGTTCATAAGCACAAGCCCCAGGTATCAAGAACATTGTTATTATACAGTTATTAAGGTTTTTGTGTATATTCCTTCCTCACATTTCTATGTATCTAAAGATTTAATAAAAATGATACATGTGATTTCTAACTGTATGTTAAAATGTTAGAAATATTCTTTTAATTGTTTCATTTTTTTTTTAAATGCTAAATATATATAATCCAGCTACTGTATTCAGGAGACAGAAAAATATGCCTTTTTTTAAACCAATAAAGAAATAAAGAAATAGTAACTTGATTTACCAACTGAACATTTCACACAAGGCAATAACCCAGGAGCCGATGGAGAGATCATGGTGTGATTAGTCGCCCTGGAGTGCGTGCTAATGAGACAGCCTGGATGGGGTGACACTCACTGAGCCTGTGACAGCATCAGTGTTTGATTTATTGACCTGGAGCCAGTGTTAATGACGGGGCAGAGGCAGGATGAAGGGAGGGACTGCTCTGCTCCCCTCTCCTCCCTGTCCTGACACAGCAGACACAACACAAAGTGCTGCTCCAGCAACGTTTGGTTGTACTGGGTGGTGGCGGTGATAGTGCTCTATGCAGGGGAAAACTGACTGCATAATGCTGAGAGAGAGGGAGAGGGAGAAAGAGAGAGAGAGAGAAATAGGGAGAAAGAAAGAGAGGGCGAGAGGGTGTTAGCAAAGGGATGTGGGCTGTCGTGGTGTGCTTCCTGTGTGTAGTTTGACAGCTCACTAAGCCAATGCATATTCATTACAATGGCTGCCGTGCTGTTATCGCCCCGTTAGAGTCAGGGAAGTCAAGGCCGTGTCTCACCTTATATACAGTTGAAGTCAGAAGTTTACATACACCTTAGCCAAATACATTTTACTCAGTTTTTCACAATTCCTGACATTTAATCCCAGTAAAAATTCCCTGTCTTAGGTCAATTAGGATCACCACTTTACTTTAAGAATGTGAAATGTCAGAATAATAGTAGAGAGAATGATTTATTTCAGCTTTTATTTATTTCTTCACATTCCCAGTGGGTCAGAAGTTTACATACACTCAATTAACTTGGGTCAAACATTTTGGGTAGCCTTCCACAAGCTTCCCACAATAAGTTGGGTAAATTTTGGCCCATTCCTCCTGACTGAGCTGGTGTAACTTAGTCAGGTTTATAGGCTTCCTTGCTCGCACGCGCTTTTTCAGTTCTGCCCACACATTTTCGATGGGATTGAGGTCAGGGCTTTGTGATGGCCACTCCAATACCTTGACTTTGTTGTCCTTAAGCCATTTTGCCACAACTTTGGAAGTATGCTTGGGGTCATTGTCCATTTGGAAGACCCATTTGCGACCAAGCTTTAACTTCCTGACTGATGTCTTGAGATGTTGCTTCAATATATCCACATCATTTTCCTTTCTCATGATGCCATCTATTTTATGAAGTGTACCAGTCCCTCCTGCAGCAAAGCACCTCCACAACATGATGCTGCCACCCCCGTGCTTCACGTTTGGGAGGGTGTTCTTTGGCTTGCAAGCCTCCGCCTTTTTCCTCCTAACATAACAATGGTAATTATGGCCAAACAGTTCTATTTTTGTTTCATCAGCCCAGAGGACATTCTCCAAAAAAAAGTACGATCTTTGTCCCCATGTGCAGTTGCAAACCGTAGTCTGGCTTTTTTATGGCGGTTTTGGAGCAGTGGCTTCTTCCTTGCTGAGCGGCATTTCAGGTTATGTTGATATAGGACTCGTTTTAATGTGGATATAGTTACTTTTGTACCTGTTTCCTCCAGCATCTTCACAAGGTCCTTTGCTGTTATTCTGGGATTGATTTGCACTTTTTGCACCAAAGTACGTTCATCTCTAGGAGACAGAACGCGTCTCCTTCCTGAGCGGTATGACGGCTGCATGGTCCCATGATGTTTATCCTTGCGTACTATTGTTTGTACCGATGAACGTGGTACCTTCAGGTGTTTGGAAATGCTCGCAAGGATGAACCAGACTTGTGGAGGTCTACTTATTTTTTTCTGAGGTCTTGACTGATTTCTTTTGATTTTCCCATGATGTCAAGCAAGGAGGCACTGAGTTTGAAGGTAGGCCTTGAAATACATCCACAGGTACACCTCCAATTGACTCAAATGATGTCAATTAGCCTATCAGAAGCTTCTAAAGCTATGATATCATTTTCTGGAATTTTCCAAGCTGTTTAAAGGCACAGTCAACTTAATGTATGTAAACTTCTGACCCACTGGAATTGTGATACAGTGAATTATAAGTGAAATAATCTGTCTGTAAACAATTGTTGGACAAATTACTTGTGTCATGCACAAAGTAGATGTCCTAACCGACTTGCCAAAACTATAGTTTGTAAACAAGAGATTTGTGGAGTGGTTGAAAAACGAGTTTTAATTACTCCAACCTAAGTGTATGTAAACTTTCGACTTCAACTGTATACTGTATATGGAATAAGTTATACGTTTGCCTTCTTGTGGGTTTTTATGGGCCTGCCATACAGAACCTGTCTGAGGAGGAGGTTGTTGTTGTAAGGTACTATGTATCAACATGTTGTGACTGGTGTAATTACAGTGTTACTACACAGGTATAAGAGCTGAAGAGAACTTAATGTAAAGCATTACCAGTCGGTGCCCTCCACCCCTCAACACCCTGTCCTGAGCAGCTACATGACTTACCTAGCTAAATAACATGAATGGCAGTATACTGTAAGTAGGACCCCTCCCCCCTCTCCACCCCCTCAGCTCTCCTCTCCACCCACTCACCTCACCTCTCTACCCCCTCACCTCACCTCTCTACCCCCTCACCTCTCCTCTCCACCCCTCACCTCTCTTCTCCACCCCTCCCTCCCTCCCCTCTCCACCACTCTCCTCTCAACCCTCACCTCTCCAACCCCTCACCTCACCTCTCCACCCCTCATCTCACCTCATTTCTCCACCCCTCACCTCTCCTTTCCTCTCCACCCCCTCACCCCACCATCTCCCTCCCCTCACCCTACCTCTCCACCACCTCACCTCTCCACACCCTCACCTCTCCTCTCCACCCCCTCACCTCTCCTCTCCACCCCCTCACCTCTCCTCTCCATCCCCTCACCTCTCCTCTCCTCTCCACCCCTCACCTCTCCTCTCCACCCCCTCACCTCACCTCTCCACCTCCTCCCTCCCTTCTCAACCCCCTCACCTCACCTCACCTCTCCACCCCTCCCGCCCCTCTCCACCCCCCACCTCTCAACCCCCTCACCCCACCCCCCCTCTCAACCCCCTCATCTCTCCCCTCACCCCTCCCTCCCCTCTCCATCTCCTCACCCCACCTCTCAACCCCCTCACCTCTCCTCTCCACCCCCTCACTTCACCTCTCCATCCTCCATTGTTTTGTAAATATACAGCCTTCCTATCAGTAAGTCACAAGACCGGACTCACACACTGCTCAGCACCAGTGTTGTGTTTTTATTTCAAATGCCAAAGATAATGTTGTTGAACTAGATTGTAATATTCCATGAAGAAAAATTATGGGACTTGCTTTAACTCTTTAACAGTATTTTTGTAGTAGTGGGAGAACTTTAAATTGTTTTACTTAAGCGAAGCAGTTAAACATAGTCAAAGTAACATTTTGTAAAATAATTGGTCTGATTACTTTGATAGACGACACTAACAACAGTAGTAGGCCTGATTACCAACAATTATGAGACAGCCACGAGGGAGGTAAGGACCCTGGCGGAGTGGTGCCAGGAAAATAACCTCTCCCTCAACGTCAACAAAACCAAGCAGCTGATCGTGGACTTCAGGAGACAGCAGAGGGAGCACGCCCCCATCCACATAGACCGGATCACATTTGGAGAAGGTGAAAAGCTTCAAGTTCCATGGCGTACACGTCACTGAGAATCTGAAATGGACCATCCACAGTGTGGTGAAGAAGAAATTTGGCTTGGCCCCTAAAACCCTCACAAACTTTTACAGATGCACAATTGAGAGCATCCTGTTGGGCTGTATCACTGCCTGGTACGGTAACTGCACC
This sequence comes from Salvelinus namaycush, assembly GCF_016432855.1. NCBI lineage: Eukaryota > Metazoa > Chordata > Actinopteri > Salmoniformes > Salmonidae > Salvelinus > Salvelinus namaycush. Next base: position 55,253,408 of record NC_052311.1, read on the forward strand.
GCCCGCAACTGCAGGGCTCTCCAGAGTGTGATGCGGTCTGCCCAACTCATCACCGGGGACACACTGCCTGCCCTCCAGGACACCTACAGTGCCCGATGTCACAGGAAGGCCAAAAAGATCATCAAGGACATCATTCACCTGAGCCACGGCCTGTTCACCCCGCTATCATCCAGAAGGCGAGGTCAGTACAGGTGCATCAAAACTGGGACCGAGAGACCGAAAACCAGCTTCTATCTCAAGGCCACCTGACTGTTAAATAGCCATCAATAGCCGGCTTCCACCTGGTTACGCAACCCTGCACCTTAGAGGCTGCTGCCCTATAAACATAGACATGGAACCACTGGTCACTTTAATAATGAAACACTAGTCACTTTAATCATGTTTACATACTGTTTTACTGATTTCATATGTATATACTGTATTCTACTGTATTTTAGTCAATGTCACTCATTGCTCGTCCTAATATTTACATATTTCTTAATTCCATTATTTTACTTATAGATATGTGTGTATTGTTGTGAATTGTTAGATACTACTGCACTGTTGGAACTAGGAACACAAGCATTTCTCTACACCTGCAATAACATCTGCTAAATATGTGTATGTGACCAATAAAATTTTATTTGATTTGTGGGGCAGTTAGATCACACATTTCATCATAAATAACTCCACTCACACTACTATACTTGTACACACTCTCCTACTAGAATACCTCAGTATACGAACTCTCCTACTAGAATACCTCAGTATACGAACTCTCCTACTAGAATACCTCAGTATATGAACTCTCCTACTAGAATACCTCAGTATACGAACTCTCCTACTAAAATACCTCAGTATACAAACTCTCCTACTAAAATACCTCCGTATATAGTATGACAACTGTAATACAGAAGTACAGTAGACAATGAGGCATTGTTGAAGTTTTAAATAGATGAAAAACTATTCCAGACCGGTTGTGTACGTTTTAAAGGTTGAACAGCTGACACAGTGTAAGAGGAGATAGTGTGCTTAAGAATGATAATAATCAGAAGTATGACACAGATTTAAAGTGGGATGCTTGCTGTCGCAAGTCCATTCATGAAATGAAGAGCAACAGTGTATCAGCTGTGGTGGTATAGCTGTTGCTTTAGTTCTGTTTCTTTTGGATAGAGAAAGATGCAAATTAAATGAGATAACATGACCTTGACCCACATCTGTGAAATCTGGTGTTACACAACCCACTGTTTTTGCGGAGATAATCGTTTAATGAGACTTGCTGTGGCCCCAGGGACAGTTGCTCACATTATTTGTGACTTTCATCTCGCTTAGTTGCCATCTCGCACCATACTCTAAAACACAACGCTTGTATTCGCAGTATGCACTGCACAATTAAAACAAATACGTATTCAATACTGTTGTTTAGTGTGCAACAACGTGTCACACAAACAGAACATTTGATTAACTGAGTAACTTCATTTGTGATGACAGTGTTTAATCAATTGTCTCCTATAGATCTAATTTTGGTAAATTCATTGTAAATGTCAATTTTTGTTACTGGATAACATTGTGTACAGGATGTTTTTCTTGCCCTAGCAGCAAATAGCAGAGTTTATCTGGCAGGCTGTTTATTAGAAGTGAACAGGTTCTCTGTAAAGGGGTAAGAGGGGTTATCATGTGTTCCTGTGGTGTAGACCCACTGAGGTCTGATGATCTTTGTTGTTTAACGTTGTGTTTCTGCTCTGCTCCCAGTGTGAAGAAATAGCTGTGTTTCTGATGGCACATCATCACACTCCATGTTGAGGTTCAAATTTAGACTATTCTCCCTCACTATATTCTCTCCCTCACTAACACCCTGCTGCTGTGAATGTAGCTCTGAGTCTCTCCCCCTACCTCTCTTTTTGGTCTCTCTCTCTCTGGTCTCTCTCTCTCTAATGTATCTCTCGACTTGGTCTCTGTCTAACGTATCTCTCTTTCTGCTCTCTCTGTAGCCCTCTCTCTGTAGCTCTCTCCCCCCCCCTTCTCTCTCTGTATCTCTCTTTCTGCTCTCTCTGTAGCTTTCTCTCTGTAGCTCCCCCCCTCCCCTCTCTCTCTCTCTCTCTCTCTCTCTCTGTATCTCTCTTTCTGCTCTCTCTGTAGCCCTCTCTCTGTAGCTCTCTCCCCCCCCCTTCTCTCTCTCTGTATCTCTCTTTCTGCTCTCTCTGTAGCTTTCTCTCTGTAGCTCCCCCCCCCTCTCTCTCTCTCTCTCTCTCTCTCTCTCTCTCTGTATCTCTCTTTCTGCTCTCTCTGTAGCCCTCTCTCTGTAGCTCTCTCTCCCCCTCCCTTCTCTCTCTCTCTGTATCTCTCTTTCTGCTCTCTCTGTAGCCCTCTCTCTGTAGCTCTCTCTCCCCCTCCCTTCTCTCTCTCTCTGTATCTCTCTTTCTGCTGTCTCTGTAGCCCTCTCTCTGTAGCTCTCTCTCCCCCTCCCTTCTCTCTCTCTCTGTATCTCTCTTTCTGCTCTCTCTGTAGCCCTCTCTCTGTAGCTCTCTCTCCCCCTCCCTTCTCTCTCTCTCTGTATCTCTCTTTCTGCTCTCTCTGTAGCTTTCTCTCTGTAGCTCCCCCCCTCCCCTCTCTCTCTCTCTCTCTCTCTGTATCTCTCTTTCTGCTCTCTCTGTAGCCCTCTCTCTGTAGCTCTCTCTTCCTCCTCCCCCTTCTCTCTCTCTGTATCTCTCTTTCTGCTCTCTCTGTAGCCCTCTCTCTGTAGCTCTCTCTTCCTCCTCCCCCCTCCCCTCTCTCTCTCTCTCTGTAGCTCTCTCTTCCTCCTCCCCCCTCCCCTCTCTCTCTCTCTCTCTCTCTCTCTCTTTCTGCTCTCTCTGTAGCCCTCTCTCTGTAGCTCTCTCTTCCTCCTCCCCCCTCCCCCCTCTCTCCCTGCTCTCTTTCTTTCTCATATTGGTTTTAGAATCAGGTGGTATTTATTCTAGGTCTTGGCTTAGCTCTCATACCGCCACGTCAGTGTTTCGGTATCACATTAGTGTTATGTCTATGACCTGAAACAATATGTAACATAGTTTCATGTCAGATACACTGCTGTTATACAACTGTAGTAGTGGGGTGTCAAATAAACCAAACCAGACAGCAGAGACACCACACCGAATGCTTCAATGCACGTCTGATCGCCGAAGCTATCTCAGGCTTTATGGTACATTTGACAGACTGCAAACATTAAACCTACTACATTGCCTCTCATGGTGAATACTGAGTGGAGTCATGGCTACAGCTCCACCGGAAGCAGCTCCTCTTCCTTTCTCCCTCTTCAGTGCAGTGAGTCCTGAGCCCCAGAAATAGAATGGCTGCATGGCGAATGACTCATGTGTTTCAGCCCGAGCTGCTCGGTGACAAAAACAGAAGAAGTTAAGGACGTGTTAGGCTTCTGATCTGATCTGCTGCATAGCCTGCATACTGAACATAACGGGGGGAACCTAGCCGACTGAGAGAGAGGATGTGCTCTGTACTGTACCGTAAGTCTTATACCCCCAGCCCCTGCTCTCTTCCAGCCCCATCCCTGTGATCTCAGATCCAGCCCTATACCCCAAGCCCCAGTCCTATACCCTATAGAATACCCGAGTCACGACCCTCTCCTGTCTCCCCCAGCCCCAGCTCCATCCCTCGTCCAAGTTCACAGATCCTGCCTCCTGCCTTCAGCCCCCTCTCTCTCCTATCTCCCTCCCAGTCCTCCCAGCTCCATCCCCTCCTCCTCTCCTCAGTTCCTCATGGAGGTCAAGGTGCTGTGTGTCTGCTGTGAGAGGAGAGCCAGCAGCAGAAGGCAAGGTGAACTGGAATCAACGCATGTCACTGTGCTGTGTGGTGTAGGGCTACAGAGAGAGAGAGAGAGAGAGGGGGGAGGAACGAGAGAGAGTAGGAGAGTGAGAGAGGAGGAGAGACAGCTAGAGCAGCGAGAGCTTGCGAGGAGAGGGAGAGAGAAAGAGGTTCCACTCCGCTCACATCGTAGGCTGACTGGCTCGCACACTCACTGTTGACGAATGAGCTGTCTACCCGTGTGGCTGGGAAACAGCGGCTTGTGACAAGGCAAGCTGGGGAGAGAGAGGAACATGAACGTAATGCGTACCTTGCCTCGCTTGCTTTCAGATACCGGCCAGAAGAAGACTCAAGAGAAGAAGGATGGCAGCAGACGCATGTCATTCCAGAGACCCAAAGGAACCATTGAGTATGCTGTAAGTAAACAGGGTTTCAGACTGTGTCCTCTCTGTCTGGGTGTTTTAATGCTTCTTACTGCTCCTGCTGCTGCTGCTGTGCTGCTCTGTGTGTCTACTGGCTGTTGCCCTAGTCTGAGTAATAGCTGCTGTTGTGGTGTGTTATTATATTGTGTTATGAAAAGGAACCTGGCCATGCTGGCTCACATCGTTAGGAGTGTGTGTGTGTGTGTGTGTGTGTGTGTGTGTGTGTGTGTGTGTGTGTGTGTGTGTGTGTGTGTGTGTGTGTGTGTGTGTGTGTGTGTGTGTGTGTGTGTGTGTGTGTGTGTGTGTGTGTGTGTGTGGAGGGAGAGAACTAGTATTTAGTATTTTACAGTTGCACATGTGCATCGTTCAATGTCTGTTTACATAAAGGGGGACTGTGTATGACCAGCCAGAGCTATTGCCTCTCTACCGTATGATGAAAATCTGTTCTAATAGATTAGACATGTGTATCAATCCTGCTCCATTCTGCATTTGGATGTAAAGGAAGAGAGAGGATTGTAGCTGTGTACGTATGTACGTTTTTGGCCAGAGGAGAACCGAGAGAGCGAGATACTCAGTCAGAATGTGTCGTCTATATGGAATTCAGTTCATTCTGTGTGGTGCTTAGCAGCGAGCATTCCACCACTGTTTACGAATGACCTTCCACCTGGTGTTGTCATTGCTATTCATTTGCCATCTCTGTTGTGTGCGAGAGTGAGACAGAGAGACAGACAGACCCGTATCCGGAGGATCTGAAAATGGAGTCTGTCTCTGCTGCTGCTCTGGCTGGTAGTGTTCTTGAAATGACCCTCAAATCCAGCTTCAGTCAGACAGGTTTCTCTCTTCTCTTCTCTCCCTGGTAACACTGCATGGGGAGCGGAATGCTGTGGAGCTCGATCAGCCTGGCCACAGAGGAGAGGAGAGGAGGGAGGGAGGGAGGGAGGGAGGGAGGGAGGGAGGGAGGGAGGGAGGGAGGGAGGGAGGGAGGGAGGGAGGGAGGGAGGGAGGGAGGGAGGGAGGGAGGGAGGGCATCTATCATTTAGCCAGCACATTGATTTCCACCTTGTTTGATGACATGGTTCAGCATCCAGAGACATTTTTCTCCCCAATATATTTCCTCTCTCTTAGTAATTGCTCTGCTGCTTTGATTCAGCAGTGATTGTGTGCGTGATCCCAATGCTTTCTGTTATCTCTGGTGTTGCTGTTGCACTTGGCACGTTTTATACAGGTGTCATTCAGAACAGCCCCTGCCCCCACCTCTCATCTGCTCTCACCACCTCCCTCAGAGCAGACCTGGCTGTCTCTCTGTGCCACATGTGATTGACAAGCCAGTTGTTTTATGCTGGGGTGTGAAAAGTGTACAATGGCAGGAGGACAGGACAGGATATTTGTAAAAGCAAAGACAGTTTGTCATGGACTGGTGTTAGAGAGAGGGGGGGGGGGGTGTTACAGTGGATAAACATTGGATTCAGGGAAAATATGCTCGTTAAATCTCACTCACACAGCAGCACGCACCCCCCTTGTCTCTCGCTCTCTCGTTCTCTCTCTCTCTGTTTCTCCCTCTATCCTCGTTCTCTCTCTCTCTATACTCTCTTTCTCTCTGGAGGGATCCCAGATAATATTGTGATGATGGAGGGAACCATGCCAGCGGTTGTGTGAAGTTTCCAGTCATGACATGCTGCAACGCCGCCCTTAGAGAGTGTTTAAGGTTGTGTGGCATGACTGCCTCCATCCCTCACACACACACACACACACACACACACACACACACACACACACACACACACACACACACACACACACACACACACACACACACACACACACACACACACACACACACACACACACACACACACACAGCACCCGTCCTACGAGATAGCCCTAGATGCATGGAAACTTTCCCAGTGATTGAGAAGCGGCTTTATCTTAAACTGATCTTCCACGCTGTGCTGTGCTGCACTGGGCCTGGGGAAGGACGGCTACTGTTTCCATCCGTTCTCACCAGATAGATACGTTTATAATCCGCTGCCTGGTGCCTACAGCAAAGAAAAGGGAGGCTTTGTCCCTTTATCAAATATTGTGATCACTCTTTTTTTAGACATAAAAATAAACCTCAATATTTGCCTTCTCATTCTGATTGGCACACCTATTGGCTGACCTTCAGCCAATTAAAAATTGTGTTTGTTTGAACTCCAGGAAGTAGAGGGGAATGGAATGGAATGGACTACATTGTCGTTCCATGTAATTTCAGCAAGCCATGACACCCACCATCCCAGATTGTTCTGAAAACGTTTCTGTATTAAGAAACAGATAAGATTAGCATTCCTGCAACGTTATTTTGTTGAAATATAATTTGATTTATGAGAAATTAAAGCTAATTAAAGCTAATTGAATTGCACCTAAATTGGCCATTTAAAATTATAGGATTCATATAATATTCAATATCTGATTTGGACCCCAAAATCTAACAATGAGTAAGACAGGGATCAAATTATATTTCAACAAAATATCGTTGCAGGAATGCTAGTTTCTAAGAACAGAAACAATTTCAGAACATTCTGAGATGATAGGTGTCAAAATCCTCTTTCTTGTGCTTTTTGAGGTGGAACGACCCTACAGCAACGGTGGGAGACATTTTAATGTGTCTTTATACTGCAGTTAATGACTCTACACATGTTCTAGTTGTGTGGTACTTCACCACAGTGTGAGGTAAGGACTCCTAATGACTGTAGTATGCACTGTGCTGCGCTGCAGAAGGTTGTGTGTGTGTGTGTGTGTGTGTGTGTGTGTGTGTGTGTGTGTGTGTGTGTGTGTGTGTGTGTGTGTGTGTGTGTGTGTGTGTGTGTGTGTGTGTGTGTGCAGACATGCACCAGAAGTCCCCAACAAGAATAGTAAACAAACAAAAATGTGACCAAATAAAAAATCAAATCCAATCAAATTTTATTTGCCACGTGTGCCGAATACAACAGGTGTAGATCTTACAGTGAAATACTTACTTACAAGCCCTTAACCAACAATGCAGTTTAAAAAATAAATAATAATAACAACAAGACATAAAAGTAACAAATAATTAAAGACCAACTGGGGACATTTTGTTAGTCCCCACAAGGTCAGATGCTATTTATAGGGAGTTAAGGTTAGAATTCCGTCAAGGGTTAGGGTCAGGATTAAGAGGGGTTCTGTTTATGCTGGTATCAAACCTTGGGTTGCACGGGCCTATTGCAACTTTCTGCCCTGTTTCTATATTGTACATCAGGCCGGTCTGGAGAGGGTGAGTTTTAGGAGCTAGGGTTAGGTTTTTTGGGTTAAGGTTAGGGTTCATTTTTATTTTATTTTATTTTACCTTTATTTAACTAGGCAAGTCAGTTAAGAACAAATTCTTATTTATAATGACGGGCCTACCCCGGCCACACCCTCCAACCCGAGCGACACTGGGCCAATTGTGCACTGCCCTATGGGACTCCCAATCACGGCCGGTTGTGATACAGCCCGGGATCGAACCAGGCTCTCGAACCGCTGCGTCACTCGGGAACCCCAAATTAAGGTTAAGGTTAGGGTTAGGGTAAGAGTACGGGTTAGGTTTAGGGTTAGGGGTTAGGGAACGTCGGATTTTGACTGGGACTGAATTGTGTGTCCCCAGAAGGTTAGCTGTACAAGACTGTGTGTGTGTCGGTGTGCGCGTGTGTGTTGAATTGAATTGATTACTAGAAATGGATGAGTCAGTCAGTGGGGGACTGGATCCTCACAATCACTCCTATTGATAGCATTATTCACACTGGTGTGGTGGTGGTGGCGGACCAGAATGGGCCCACTGTTCAGGCTTTTCACATCTGTATGTATGTGAGAGAGGGAGAGGAGAGCTGTCATCAGCACTGTCACCATCCACTCTTGTCACAATAACAACTCTGATGAGCAGCAGTCAAACGTCAACGCATGTACAGCAGCTCCACTATCCTCTCACCTACTATAGCACCATGGAGATGTAGTAGTCATGGCAATGTCATGTTCTGTTAGCTTCTTCTAGGCCAATGTATGTGGCCCATATGGTTCCTATAAGGGATGTAATGATTCACCATATGCATCGGCCCCTGGTTCAAATGTTTAAGTAGCAATGGTTATCCAACTGTTTTTACGTTTTTTTAAAACAATTCTAATAGATGCAACAGTTGGGCAATGGATGGAGATACGTCCAACTTTTTAAATTGTTATAATCCATCAGATATTGACTGAGTTATAGCACATAAAACACTTTACTGGCACGGACAAATAATGATTTTGGTGGGAATTCAGGTAATTGATTGTTTTTTGTTTTTTTTTATATATAAAGAAAATGATAGGTGCCTAATTTGCAGAAATACACTGTGTATTTGCATATATCTTTAAGTTAACATAAAGGGGAGGGGGCTGTAACCACCAAACACTAGCTCTGTCTACCTTACCTGCACTCACCTGCGCTGTCTAGACTGCCTCATGAATTACTGTTGTTGTCACGTTCTCTTGCATAATTCAACAAGTGTGTCAATAGCAGCATACCCTCAGATTAAAAATCAAAACACTTGGCTTGAATTGGAGTCACGGTCTTCTCTGCTGTTCTGTGTCCTCTGCCTCTGACTGGGAGAATGTCTGTCCTAGCTGTCAGTTGTAATATCTGACTGATGAACAACGGCACAGCAGTGGCACACACAATGCATGCCATTAGGGTGGTAAAGACAAAGTCGCTATGGCAACTGTCATCACATATGCACATATCCAGGCTTCATCAGACAGGCTGCATTGTAAGCCTCTGGAGCGATAGTCCTTCTGATATTACATTCTGGATGATTAAACCATTTGCAGAACGTATAATCCTATATTCATTCCTGTTTGATTGCGCACACTGACTAATTTTCTTGTTTTGTGACTCACATTTCACCTTGTTTTGGATTCAATCAGTTTTGACATCAGTTTATTGGGAATTGCATTGGCTTGATTAATCCCTGGATTAGAAAATGTTGTCTCTATATATATTTTTTAATGCATTTACTGTATCTGGGCCAGGTTGTAGCTGACCTAGCAAGCATCAACATGATGGTAGGCTACACGCTGCTGTTCCACGGGTCTGTCTGGATCCAGTCTGATGTTCCACCACAGGGTAGAGTTTTGGTCATGTGTGTCTTTCTATGGCACCATTAGTCAGCTCTGTCTGTCTGTCCTTCTTGAGTCAGTTTGTCCTCTCAGTCAGACAAGGTGACCATTACCAGTCACCAGGATGTCTGTAACATACTGTATGTGTGTGTGTGTGTGTGTGTGTGTGTGTGTGTGTGTGTGTGTGTGTGTGTGTGTGTGTGTGTGTGTGTGTGTGTGTGTGTGTGTGTGTGTGTGTGTGTGTGTGTGTGTCCTCCTAATATTAGATTGTCTAACTGTTAGACTCTAACAGTTAGACAATACACATTTAATAATTAGAATAGTTAATTAATGATTCCCATCAACAGGCAGTAAATTACCATCCAATAGGGAAACAGTGCTGAAACAGGTTGTATTGGTGCCGAAATGCTGGAGCTAAAGCTACAAAGAAATAGTCCATGGATGAGATGTTAGCAAATGGTACACAGGAAGAATGAACGCAGTGTGCTACTACAGCTGAACTAGTCTGGATGAATGACTGTGCTGCCAGCATTAGTGTTGGAGCTACAGACTGTAACAGTATGTGGTGGATATTGACTGTCTGCCTATGTTCCCAACAAGCTAAAATAGGAGTTGGCGTTCTGTCCGAAGAGACAGACTTTTATTCAATCTCCTGCGAAAAAATATAAGTAACACCTAATTTAACACTGCCGCTCTAAGTATTCTTAAGTACTGCATACCAAGTTGTAAATATTGTAGAGCTTTATTGTTGAGCTTGTACTTTTAAGATGTTGTTATTGCCCATGTTATAGGCTGTAAATGTGGTGGTTATCATTGCGGTGTCTCCTAGTCCAACTGTTTGGTTTCTGATATCAACAGCAGTGCCTTTCTCTGCCTTCCTTTTCAAGACACTTTATTCATCAACATGATATGTTGTAAAAGCCGATCTGTTACAAATCGGATAAGACTACAAATCAATCACAGTAGTCCTTGATTTGGCAGTTCTAAAAGATTTGTCATCGACAGTGAGAGTCTGCTATAGTGATTGGTATTTTAACCTATTCCCTATATAAACTCAGCAAAAAAAATAAACGTCCCTTTTTCAGGACCCTATCTTTCAAAGATAATTCGAAAAATCCAAACAACTTCACAGATTGTAAAGGGTTTAAACACTGTTTCCCATGCTTGTTCAATGACCCATAAACAATTAATGAACATGCATCTGTGGAACGGTCGTTAAGACATTAACAGCTTACAGACGGTATGCAATTAAGGTCACAGTTATGAACACTTAGGACACTAAAGAGGCCTTTCTACTGACTTTGAAAAACACCAAAAGAAAGATGCCCAGGGTCCCTTATCATCTGCGTGAACGTGCCTTAGGCATTCTGCAAGGAGGCATGAGGACTGCAGATGTGGCCAGGGCAATAAATTGCAATGTCCGTACTGTGAGACACCTAAGACAGCGCCACAAGGGGACAGGTCGGACAGGTGATCGTCCTTGCAGTGGCAGACCATGTGTAACAACACCTGCACAGGATCGGTACATCCGAACATCACACCTGCGGGACAGGTACAGGATGGCAACAACAACTGCCCGAGTTACACCAGGAACGCACAATCCCTCCATCAGTGCTCAGACTGTCCGCAATAGGCTGAGAAAGGCTGGACTGAGGGCTTGTAGGCCTGTTGTATGGCAGGTCCTCACCAGACATCACCGGCAACAACGTCGCCTATGGGCATAAACCCACCGTCGCTGGACCAGACAGGACTGGCAAAAAGTGCTCTTCACTGACGAGTCGCAGATCTGTCTCACCAGGGGTAATGGTCAGATTCGCGTTTATTGTCAAAGGAATGAGCGTTACACAGAGGCCTGTACTCTGGAGCAGGATCGATTTGGAGGTGGAGGGTCCATCATGGTCTGGGGCGGTGTGTCACAGCATCATCGGACTGAGCTTATTGTCATGTTCAAGTTATGTCTCAGTTGTTGAATCTTGTTATGTTCATACAAATATTTACACATATTAAGTTTGCTGAAAATAAACACAGTTCACAGTGAGAGGACATTTATTTTTTTGCTGAGTTTAGTTCACTACTTTTGACCGAGCCATGTGCTGGCCCTGGTCAAACGTAGTGCACTACATTATATAGGAAATAGGGTGCCTTTTCAGATGCAGCCAGAGTGTTTATTGGTTATATTAAAAAGTTCCTTACATAATTTTGTCATTTCCAGCATTTATACAGGCGTGGTTTGATATTGATTCTGTTTTAGTTATTTAGCTTGGTGTCCGGTTCAGTTAACATCCAAAATAACGAGTGAGTGAAGTCCTCATCTCACAAAGTATTTCACACTTTCCCCATGTAGTTCGCACTGGAACGATGAGAATTGTTTTGTTGTCTTCTAAAGATGGTATTGGGATTTTAAGTTGTGAAAGAAACAGGGTGTATAGAATAATTAAAGGTGCAATATGAATAAATCACACCGCCCTTTCCTGGTAGCAAAAATTCTAATAGTTTGCCTAATTTAATTTTATGTGACAAAACAAGTAGTGTAGAGAATCATTGTACCATCTAAACCGCTGTGAAATATATTTTTAATAACCAAAAATATTGTATTTTCAGCTGTTTGAAGCTGGTGTACAAAAACAAAAGTAAAAGATACTTAAACAGGTAGCATAGAAATAGCGCACATAGAACAGATGTACAGCTTCTTAGACTTGCTTTCAATTACATATATATAACTCACATTTCTATGTGAATTTAGTCGGGTCATATTGCAGGTTTTAGTCACTCCTCCCTAACACCACACACAGATAGAGGTCCATGGTTGCTACCATGCTGACTACATCAGCCATGCGTGCGCCATCATGTTGATTTTATCTATCCCCACCAGATGCGATCATGACACGTAGGTTAAAATACCAAAATCAACTGTGAATCAATTATATTAATTTTGGGTCAGTTCTAAACACACATGAAACATTCATGGACAATTTAGTTAGCTAACTGTTGCCAGCTAGTTTGTCCTGGGACATGAACATTGGGGGCTCTATTTTCTGCTGGTGTTAAGCCAGTGCAGTTGTCAAACACACGCTCTTTTGCAGTTTCGATCTGTTAAAGCTGGCACTCTTCTGTTTTCTAACCCTTGCACCAGGATTGGTCATTTAGCTGTCTTATATGAGCTCACTTGCGCTGAGATGGAAGGGGTGGCAATATCTGAGGTGTGTCCTTAAAAACGTGCGCCAAAGGGCCAATTTCAGGTAACGCTGGTGGGGATATTTAAAATCAACCAAAAGCTGGACTTCGTGGTAACACGATTGGTTATGGCATGGATTTTGAGAGCGGAGGCGCAGCCTATCCAGCCATGACGCACAGTGCCCATATGCACATGGAACGCAAGTTATCAAATCAAATTGTATTTGTCACATGCACCAAATACAACAGGTGTAGTAGACCTTACCGCTTACTCACAAGCCCTTTAACCAACAATGCAGTTTTAAGAAAATAGAGTTAAGAAAATATTTACTAAATAAACTAAAGTTAAAAAATAAAAACAGAAGTCAATGAGCATGGGTACAGGTTAGTCGAGGTAGGGGTAAAGTGACTATCCATAGATAATAAATAGCGAGTAGCAGCGGTGTAACAACAAAGGGGGGGGGGGGTCAATGCAAATTGACGATTGACGATGGTGGCCATTTGATTAGTTGTTCAGCAGTCTTATGGCTTGGGGGTAGAAGGAGCCTTTTGGACCCAGACTTGGCGCTCAGGTACCGCTTGCCGTGCAGTAGCAGAGAGAACAATCTATGACTTGGGTGACTGGAGTCTTCAACAATTTTTTGGACCTTCATCTGACACCGCCTAGTATATAGGTCCTGGATGGCAGGAAGTTTGGCCCCACTGATGTACTGTGCTGTACGCACTACCCTCTGTAGCAGTTGCCGTTCCACGTGGTGATGCAACCGGTCAGGATGCTCTCGATGGTGCAGCTGTTGAACTTTTTGAAGATCTGGGGACCCATGTCAAATCTTTTCAGACTCCTGAGGGGGAAAAGCCGTTGTCATGCCCTCTTCACAACTTTCTTGGTGTGTTTGGACCATGATAGTTTGTTGGTGATGTGGACACAAAGGAACTTGAAACTCTCGACCTGCTCCACTACAGCCCCATCGATGTGAATGGGGGCGTGTCTGACCCTCTTTTTCCTGTAGTCCACGATCATCTCCCTTTGTCTTGCTCACGTTGAGGGGAGAGGTTGTTGTCCTGGCACCACACTGCCAGGTCTCTGACCTCCTCCCTATAGGTTGTCTCATCGTTGTCAGTGATCAGGCCTACCACTGTTGTGTCGGCATCAAACTTAATGATGGTGTTGGAGTTGTGCTTGGCCATGCATTCGTGGGTGATCAGGGAGTATTGTTAGATTACTTGTTAGATATTATTGCATGGTCGGAACTAGAAGCACAAGCATTTCGCTACACTCGCATTATCATCTGCTAACCATGTGTATTTGACCAATAACATTTGATTTGATTTGAGCACAGGAAGGTACTAAGCACGCACCCCTGAGGGGCCCCCGTGTTGAGGATCAGTGTCGCAGATGTGCCTTTTGTGCCCGTAAACCCATTTCGTTTCATTTGATTAAAAACCAAGCATAGCCTCCCCTCTTCTCAATGAAGGTAGTTTTATTTGTCCTGCCCATTGCATTCACCAAGTAGCCAAGACTATCATAAAGGGTTTGGCTCGTGACACCGCTTTGAAATAAATCTAGTTTGGGAGCATCCACTTTTTTATCTATGTAGCCTATTGTACATTATTTTATCCAGCTCCTCTCATTATTTAAGATGTGCATAAATAACCCTCCATGTAGGCTATATGCCTAAAAAACCCTCCGTGTTGGCTATATGCCTTAAAAAAACTCCATGTAGGCTATATGCCTAAAAAACCCTCCATGTTGGCTATATGCCTTAAAAAAAAAATCCATGTTGGCTATATGCCTAAAAAACCCTCCATGTAGGCTATATGCCTAAAAAACCCTCCATGTAGGCTATATGCCTAAAAAAAACTCCATGTAGGCTATATGCCTAAAAACCCCTCCATGTAGGCTATATGCCTAAAAACCCCTCCATGTAGGCTATATGCCTAAAAAACCCTCCATGTAGGCTATATGCCTAAAAACCCCTCCATGTAGGCTATATGCCTAAAAAAAACTCCATGTAGGCTATATGCCTAAAAACCCCTCCATGTAGGCTATATGCCTAAAAACCCCTCCATGTAGGCTATATGCCTAAAAACCCCTCCATGTAGGCTATATGCCTAAAAAAAACTCCATGTAGGCTATATGCCTATCATGGAACGAGAGATGAGATGATCCGGTGACACTTGTATTTAGAAACATTCAAGTTATTTTCCTGAAACATTAGCTTGTTTTACATTTTGTTTGACTAAAGAACAAGCCCTTATAGGCTACCCTTAACCTACCTTACCTTTCTTATCCTGGCCATGCATTAGCCAAGTAGGCTATCCATAAAAGGTTTCTAAATGGTCTCCTTTTGTTGTCATGCTTTTGCATTATTCACAATTCACATAGGCCTATCTGCAGTGCATAGGCTACTCTACTCCATTCGGCTTGTATCCATCCCCATTTCCAAAGAGCACCTCTTGTCTGGTTACCAAAGACGCGCTCCTCCAAACATATTCAAATTACGGGAGCCTAGTAATTTTTATTTGAGGAGAAGTGCGATGCATGTTGAAGTCAGTTACAACAATGTTGACTGTCAACACTCCAAACATATTGATCAAACACTGGATGTTTTTTCTTTACTGTTGCTATTACTCATTACTTTAGCTTATGCTATTGAATAAACTGCGTCAATCCACAATGGACTAGGAAGAGAATATTCTGTGTCTCCAGCCGAATTAGAGTTGATGACAGCGCATAGACCTTCAATAACTGATATCCAATAAGGATGGGACTTGCAGAGCGTGGAGTCTCTCAAATAGAACCAAGTACTATTTTAGCGCTT
Organism: Salvelinus namaycush; assembly: GCF_016432855.1. Classification (NCBI taxonomy): domain Eukaryota; kingdom Metazoa; phylum Chordata; class Actinopteri; order Salmoniformes; family Salmonidae; genus Salvelinus; species Salvelinus namaycush. The sequence goes on from NC_052311.1 coordinate 55,268,724, forward strand.
GGCTAGGCAGATGCTAGTTCACATGTATGTGTACATTTATTTTGCAACGCTCGTGCATGCAACATGGCCGTTGTGGTTTGCTTGTAAGGCTGAACTTTTGTTTTTGTATTTGAGCTTCTGTATTTCTCTGTATTTCTGTATTCTTCTGTTTCTTCTATGTTTGTAGCATTTGAAAATGATTATGTTGGTGTCATATGTGACTGTCACAGACACAATATTCCTGCTTTATTCATTTTCCAATGTGTCTGTTGAGTTGTGTGTCTGACGCACATGTTAATACCTGCTTGCATTGCTTATGACTGTGTGTGTGTGTGTGTGGGTGCGTGTGTACATGGTGTGCGAGCGTTGCGTGCGTGGCGTGTGTGTGTGTTTTTCTGTCTTTCCGTCTAGGCCCAAGACGGTCCTCCTGTCTGGGAAGAAGTTGTTTATCTTACGAGTGTAGAAGAGCAGACAATGACATTCCTCCATGTTGTTATGAATTATTTCCTTCCTCTGTCCTATGAAGTCACCTGACTGAGCCAGTCTCATGACTGCACCATGATCCACCATTATACAACTCAGAGTCACTGTCAGCAGCCCTGCTTTTACACACACACACATACACACACACACACACACACACACACACACACACACACACACACACACACACACACACACACACACACACACACACACACGCACACACCGTCTGTTCTGTTCTCCTGCCTCTCCCACAAGCCCCCTCTCCCACAAACTATGAGTTCTTGACATCCCTGTCATCGTTAGTTGGTAGGCAGAACCCCACAGGACTTGTGAGTTATTTACCAGCTCAGACACATATCTCTGTAGTGCAGTTATATAGCTACCAGAAGAATCTGGCTAATGCACTTTAAAGGACACAGCTGGCTACAGGAAGTAGATCGAATAGTTGCCAGTCTGCCTCAATGTCAACCCACACAGGCTGTTAGATCTGTGACACTCAGTCTGCATCCTCTAAGAGACATTGAAATAGCACACAGACAGTACTGTACAAGCTGTAGGCCTATAGTATAATGTATGTAAATTACGTCCTGTGTCCCCCTTTACTAAGTTTGTTCATCCACTGGGCCAAATATACTAAGATGTCAATCAAAACTGGATGATGATTGAATGTGAACGTCAGGTGTCTGTCTGGTGGGTTGGTATCATGTGAGTAAGGTCATATGGTGAAACAAGGCTCATATTGACATTCATGTAAACATATGCTATTCCTTACCTCCAGTTAGTGTAGTCAGTGGTGCTATTTAATGAACAGCCCTCATCCACCATCTCCAGTCTAATACACTACTACACTACACCAAGCCAGTCTGAATAGACTACTGAACTACACCAAGCCAGTCTGAATAGACTACTGAACTACACCAAGCCAGTCTGAATACACTACTACACTACACCAAGCCAGTCTCAATACACTACTGCACTACACCAAGCCAGTCTGAATACACTACTGAACTACACCAAGCCAGTCTGAAAACACTACTGAACTACACCAAGCCAGTCTGAATACACTACTGAACTACACCAAGCCAGTCTGAATACACTACTGAACTACACCAAGCCAGTCTGAATACACTACTGAACTACACCAAGCCAGTCTGAATACACTACTACACTACACCAAGCCAGTCTGAATACACTACTGAACTACACCAAGCCAGTCTGAATACAGTACTGAACTACACCAAGCCAGTCTGAATACACTACTACACTACACCAATCCAGTATGAATACACTACTACACTACACCAAGCCAGTCTGAATACACTACTGAACTACACCAAGCCAGACTGAATACACTACTGAACTACACCAATCCAGACTGAATACACTACTGAACTACACCAAGCCAGTCTCAATACACTACTACACTACACCAATCCAGTCTGAATACACTACTACACTACACCAAGCCAGTCTGAATACACTACTGAACTACACCAAGCCAGTCTGAATACACTACTACACTACACCAATCCAGTCTGAATACACTACTGAACTACACCAAGCCAGTCTGAATACACTACTGAACTACACCAAGCCAGTCTGAATACACTACTACACTACACCAATCCTGTATGAATACACTACTACACTACACCAAGCCAGTCTGAATACACTACTGAACTACACCAATCCAGTCTGAATACACTACTACACTACACCAATCCAGTCTGAATACACTACTACACTACGCCAATCCAGTCTGAATACACTACTACACTACACCAATCCAGACTGAATACACTACTGAACTACACCAAGCCAGTCTGAATACACTACTACACTACACCAAGCCAGTCTGAATAGACTACTGAACTACACCAAGCCAGTCTGAATACACTACTGAACTACACCAAGCCAGTCTGAATACACTACTGAACTACACCAAGCCAGTCTGAATACACTACTGAACTACACCAATCCAGTCTGAATACACTACTACACTACACCAATCCAGTCTGAATACACTACTGAACTACACCAAGCCAGTCTGAATAGACTACTGAACTACACCAAGCCAGTCTGAATACAGTACTGAACTACACCAAGCCAGTCTGAATAGACTACTGAACTACACCAAGCCAGTCTGAATACACTACTGAACTACACCAAGCCAGTCTGAATACACTACTACACTACACCAATCCAGTCTGAATACACTACTACACTACACCAATCCAGTCTGAATACACTACTACACTACACCAAGCCAGACTGAATACACTACTGAACTACACCAAGCCAGTCTGAATACACTACTACACTACACCAAGCCAGTCTGAATACACTACTGAACTACACCAATCCAGTCTGAATACACTACTACACTACACCAATCCAGTCTGAATACACTACTACACTACGCCAATCCAGTCTGAATACACTACTACACTACACCAATCCAGACTGAATACACTACTGAACTACACCAAGCCAGTCTGAATACACTACTACACTACACCAAGCCAGTCTGAATAGACTACTGAACTACACCAAGCCAGTCTGAATACACTACTGAACTACACCAAGCCAGTCTGAATACACTACTGAACTACACCAAGCCAGTCTGAATACACTACTGAACTACACCAATCCAGTCTGAATACACTACTACACTACACCAATCCAGTCTGAATACACTACTGAACTACACCAATCCAGTCTGAATAGACTACTGAACTACACCAAGCCAGTCTGAATACAGTACTGAACTACACCAAGCCAGTCTGAATAGACTACTGAACTACACCAAGCCAGTCTGAATACACTACTGAACTACACCAAGCCAGTCTGAATACACTACTACACTACACCAATCCAGTCTGAATACACTACTACACTACACCAATCCAGTCTGAATACACTACTACACTACACCAAGCCAGACTGAATACACTACTGAACTACACCAAGCCAGTCTGAATACACTACTACACTACACCAATCCAGTCTGAATACACTACTACACTACACCAAGCCAGACTGAATACACTACTGCACTACACCAATCTAGTCTGAATACACTACTACACTACACCAATCCAGTCTGAATACACTACTACACTACACCAATCCAGTCTGAATACACTACTACACTACACCAAGCCAGACTGAATACACTACTGAACTACACCAAGCCAGTCTGAATACACTACTACACTACACCAATCCAGTCTGAATACACTACTACACTACACCAAGCCAGACTGAATACACTACTGCACTACACCAATCTAGTCTGAATACACTACTGAACTACACCAATCCAGTCTGAATACACTACTACACTACACCAAGCCAGTCTGAATAGACTACTGAACTACACCAAGCCAGACTGAATACACTACTGCACTACACCAATCCAGTCTGAATACACTACTACACTACACCAAGCCAGTCTGAATACACTACTACACTACACCAATCCAGTCTAATATACTACTACACTACACCAAGCCAGACTGAATACACTACTGAACTACACCAAGCCAGTCTGAATATACTACTACACTACACCAATCCAGTCTGAATACACTACTGAACTACACCAAGCCAGTCTGAATACACTACTGAACTACACCAAGCCAGTCTGAATACACTACTACACTACACCAATCTAGTATGAATACACTACTACACTACACCAAGCCAGTCTGAATACACTACTGAACTACACCAAGCCAGACTGAATACACTACTGAACTACACCAATCCAGACAGAATACACTACTGAACTACACCAAGCCAGTCTCAATACACTACTACACTACACCAATCCAGTCTGAATACACTACTACACTACACCAAGCCAGTCTGAATACACTACTGAACTACACCAAGCCAGTCTGAATACACTACTACACTACACCAATCCAGTCTGAATACACTACTGAACTACACCAAGCCAGTCTGAATACACTACTGAACTACACCAAGCCAGTCTGAATACACTACTACACTACACCAATCCTGTATGAATACACTACTACACTACACCAAGCCAGTCTGAATACACTACTGAACTACACCAATCCAGTCTGAATACACTACTACACTACACCAATCCAGTCTGAATACACTACTACACTACGCCAATCCAGTCTGAATACACTACTACACTACACCAATCCAGACTGAATACACTACTGAACTACACCAAGCCAGTCTGAATACACTACTACACTACACCAAGCCAGTCTGAATAGACTACTGAACTACACCAAGCCAGTCTGAATACACTACTGAACTACACCAATCCAGTCTGAATACACTACTACACTACACCAATCCCGTCTGAATACACTACTGAACTACACCAAGCCAGTCTGAATAGACTACTGAACTACACCAAGCCAGTCTGAATACAGTACTGAACTACACCAAGCCAGTCTGAATAGACTACTGAACTACACCAAGCCAGTCTGAATACACTACTGAACTACACCAAGCCAGTCTGAATACACTACTACACTACACCAATCCTGTATGAATACACTACTACACTACACCAAGCCAGTCTGAATACACTACTGAACTACACCAATCCAGTCTGAATACACTACTACACTACACCAATCCAGTCTGAATACACTACTGAACTACACCAAGCCAGTCTGAATAGACTACTGAACTACACCAAGCCAGTCTGAATACAGTACTGAACTACACCAAGCCAGTCTGAATAGACTACTGAACTACACCAAGCCAGTCTGAATACACTACTGAACTACACCAAGCCAGTCTGAATACACTACTACACTACACCAATCCAGTCTGAATACACTACTACACTACACCAATCCAGTCTGAATACACTACTACACTACACCAAGCCAGACTGAATACACTACTGAACTACACCAAGCCAGTCTGAATACACTACTACACTACACCAAGCCAGTCTGAATACACTACTGAACTACACCAATCCAGTCTGAATACACTACTACACTACACCAATCCAGTCTGAATACACTACTACACTACGCCAATCCAGTCTGAATACACTACTACACTACACCAATCCAGACTGAATACACTACTGAACTACACCAAGCCAGTCTGAATACACTACTACACTACACCAAGCCAGTCTGAATAGACTACTGAACTACACCAAGCCAGTCTGAATACACTACTGAACTACACCAAGCCAGTCTGAATACACTACTGAACTACACCAAGCCAGTCTGAATACACTACTGAACTACACCAATCCAGTCTGAATACACTACTACACTACACCAATCCAGTCTGAATACACTACTGAACTACACCAAGCCAGTCTGAATAGACTACTGAACTACACCAAGCCAGTCTGAATACAGTACTGAACTACACCAAGCCAGTCTGAATAGACTACTGAACTACACCAAGCCAGTCTGAATACACTACTGAACTACACCAAGCCAGTCTGAATACACTACTACACTACACCAATCCAGTCTGAATACACTACTACACTACACCAATCCAGTCTGAATACACTACTACACTACACCAAGCCAGACTGAATACACTACTGAACTACACCAAGCCAGTCTGAATACACTACTACACTACACCAATCCAGTCTGAATACACTACTACACTACACCAAGCCAGACTGAATACACTACTGCACTACACCAATCTAGTCTGAATACACTACTACACTACACCAATCCAGTCTGAATACACTACTACACTACACCAATCCAGTCTGAATACACTACTACACTACACCAAGCCAGACTGAATACACTACTGAACTACACCAAGCCAGTCTGAATACACTACTACACTACACCAATCCAGTCTGAATACACTACTACACTACACCAAGCCAGACTGAATACACTACTGCACTACACCAATCTAGTCTGAATACACTACTGAACTACACCAATCCAGTCTGAATACACTACTACACTACACCAAGCCAGTCTGAATAGACTACTGAACTACACCAAGCCAGACTGAATACACTACTGCACTACACCAATCCAGTCTGAATACACTACTACACTACACCAAGCCAGTCTGAATACACTACTACACTACACCAATCCAGTCTAATATACTACTACACTACACCAAGCCAGACTGAATACACTACTGAACTACACCAAGCCAGTCTGAATATACTACTACACTACACCAATCCAGTCTGAATACACTACTGAACTACACCAAGCCAGTCTGAATACACTACTGAACTACACCAAGCCAGTCTGAATACACTACTACACTACACCAATCTAGTATGAATACACTACTACACTACACCAAGCCAGTCTGAATACACTACTGAACTACACCAAGCCAGACTGAATACACTACTGAACTACACCAATCCAGACAGAATACACTACTGAACTACACCAAGCCAGTCTCAATACACTACTACACTACACCAATCCAGTCTGAATACACTACTACACTACACCAAGCCAGTCTGAATACACTACTGAACTACACCAAGCCAGTCTGAATACACTACTACACTACACCAATCCAGTCTGAATACACTACTGAACTACACCAAGCCAGTCTGAATACACTACTGAACTACACCAAGCCAGTCTGAATACACTACTACACTACACCAATCCTGTATGAATACACTACTACACTACACCAAGCCAGTCTGAATACACTACTGAACTACACCAATCCAGTCTGAATACACTACTACACTACACCAATCCAGTCTGAATACACTACTACACTACGCCAATCCAGTCTGAATACACTACTACACTACACCAATCCAGACTGAATACACTACTGAACTACACCAAGCCAGTCTGAATACACTACTACACTACACCAAGCCAGTCTGAATAGACTACTGAACTACACCAAGCCAGTCTGAATACACTACTGAACTACACCAATCCAGTCTGAATACACTACTACACTACACCAATCCAGTCTGAATACACTACTGAACTACACCAAGCCAGTCTGAATAGACTACTGAACTACACCAAGCCAGTCTGAATACAGTACTGAACTACACCAAGCCAGTCTGAATAGACTACTGAACTACACCAAGCCAGTCTGAATACACTACTGAACTACACCAAGCCAGTCTGAATACACTACTACACTACACCAATCCTGTATGAATACACTACTACACTACACCAAGCCAGTCTGAATACACTACTGAACTACACCAATCCAGTCTGAATACACTACTACACTACACCAATCCAGTCTGAATACACTACTACACTACACCAATCCAGTCTGAATACACTACTACACTACACCAAGCCAGACTGAATACACTACTGAACTACACCAAGCCAGTCTGAATACACTACTACACTACACCAATCCAGTCTGAATACACTACTACACTACACCAAGCCAGACTGAATACACTACTGCACTACACCAATCTAGTCTGAATACACTACTACACTACACCAATCCAGTCTGAATACACTACTACACTACACCAATCCAGTCTGAATACACTACTACACTACACCAAGCCAGACTGAATACACTACTGAACTACACAAAGCCAGTCTGAATACACTACTACACTACACCAATCCAGTCTGAATACACTACTACACTACACCAAGCCAGACTGAATACACTACTGCACTACACCAATCTAGTCTGAATACACTACTGAACTACACCAATCCAGTCTGAATACACTACTACACTACACCAAGCCAGTCTGAATAGACTACTGAACTACACCAATCCAGTCTGAATACACAACTACACTACACCAAGCCAGTCTGAATACACTACTACACTACACCAATCCAGTCTAATATACTACTACACTACACCAAGCCAGACTGAATACACTACTGAACTACACCAAGCCAGTCTGAATATACTACTACACTACACCAATCCAGTCTGAATACACTACTGAACTACACCAAGCCAGTCTGAATACACTACTGAACTACACCAAGCCAGTCTGAATACACTACTGAACTACACCAAGCCAGTCTGAATACACTACTACACTACACCAAGCCAGTCTGAATAGACTACTGAACTACACCAAGCCAGTCTGAATACACTACTGAACTACACCAAGCCAGTCTGAATACACTACTGAACTACACCAAGCCAGTCTGAATACACTACTGAACTACACCAAGCCAGTCTGAATAGACTACTGAACTACACCAAGCCAGTCTGAATACACTACTGAACTACACCAAGCCAGTCTGAATACACTACTGAACTACACCAAGCCAGTCTAATACACTACTACACTACACCAAGCCAGTCTGAATACACTACTGAACTACACCAAGCCAGTCTGAATACACTACTGAACTACACCAAGCCAGTCTGAATACACTACTGAACTACACCAAGCCAGTCTGAATACACTACTACACTACACCAAGCCAGTCTGAATAGACTACTGAACTACACCAAGCCAGTCTGAATACACTACTGAACTACACCAAGCCAGTCGGAATACACTACACCAAGCCAGTCTGAATACACTACTACACACAAAGTCCATGTTAATCTCTGAGAGAAGATAATACAGCAGAGTTTCTCTCCTTCTCATGTGGGACTCAGTCTAACCCAGGAGGACCAGCCAGCACAGTACAAGAGTTTTGATATTCTGTGCTTCTCTTCTGTTTTGTGGTCCTCCAGGTGGAGACGCGGGACACACTGAACAACATAGCGCTCAAGTTTGACACCACACCCAACGAGCTGGTTCAGCTCAACAAGCTGTTCTCCAGAGCCGTCTGTCCTGGCCAGGTGTGAACACAATCTACTGTACACCCATCACTGGTTCCCAGTCCCTTCCTTTCAGAGATCCCCTGGGCAGCACCTTTTTGTTCCAGCCTCACACTAGCACGCCTTATTCAAATAGTCAACTACTGTAGTCACAAACCCCTTGATTAGGTTGAATCAGGTGTGCTAATACTGGGCTGTAACACAAATGTACAGTCCTGGAGGAGTTCCCTGAGGAATGGATTGGGAAACACCAATCTACTACACTCATGCTTGGTGTGTCTCTCTCACTGCATCTATCCTCCATGCCACAACCACTAACACTCACCCACTCCTCATCCCTGCTCTCTCTTCCCACTGATTCTGTCAATGGCATATACTGGTGTCACTACTAACCACTCACAAGAGTTAAAACAATCTGTGTGTTTATTCCACTAAGACATCTGTGTCATGGGAAACAGAGTGTTGAAATCCCTCCAGTCCTCAGGCAATACCATTAAAAAGGTACAACTTCATGGGTCCTGTTCATTAGGAGTAAAACGTTTGACAACGGAAAACAAAAAACAAGCATGTCTTATTGGACAAAGTTCAGATAGTACCTCCCACTTTTACTTAGTTTTGGATTGTTTCGTTCCGTAGCTACAGAGCAGAACCCTGATAAAGCCATTTCGCTGGGCTCAATGTCTCCCTCTTTTGGTTTTGTCCTATTGAACTCTCAGTCTGAGGCCAAGTAGCACCCTAAAACATGACAAACAGCCAAAGTTGGTATTTTCCTGGCGTCAGAACCAGAGCCACTCGAATCTACTTAAATGGAGAGTCAAGCCAGGGAGTCTGCAATCACATTGATAGTCAGAGTCAGTAGCAGCTCTCAGCAACATGATGCACAATGCAGGGTTGTTGATGTTGTTTCCAACCAGCCAGCCAGCTCTGGAGGGCTCTCAGCATCTCTACTGGGTTCCATGACCAAACACTGCCCTAGCTCCACCAGTATTATCACACACACACACACACTGGAACTAGAAAAACTCCAGTTCTGTCCCTGGCTACACTTGTTAGCATTAGCCTGCCATGGCGTCACACTGGGCCTATTCAGTCAGAACACTCACCACCACTTAACTGTCTGGCCCTGCTTGCATGGGGACAAGGAGACACAAGTAGGGCCTCTCAAGATCCTTAACGCCAACAACACATGCTAATCTACTGCTTGAACAACAGACACACTCACAGGACAATAACTATATTCAACATATCCTATGATGACTTAGTCATATCATTATGAACTCTTAAAAACATCAGACACAATGTGAGATATATTATATCTGATGGTTTTAGGACAGAAAATGTGTGCTTTCACTTTTTGTTGTTTGTCCATCTTGGGATGTCATAAATCATGCTGAAAACATATTTTCATAGTCACTTCTGTCTTTGCATGTACAGTTGAAGTCGAAAGTTTACATACACTTAGGTTGGAGTCAATAAAACTTGTTTTTCAACCACTCCACAAATTTCTTGTGAACAAACTATAGTTTTGGCAAGTCGGTTAGGACATCTACTTTGTGCATGACACAAGTAATTTTTCCAACAATTGTTTACAGATTATTTCACTTATAATTCACTGTATCACAATTCCAGTGGGTCAGAAGTTTACATACACTAAGTTGACTGTGCCTTTAAACAGCTTGGAAAATTCCAGAAAATTATGTAATGGCTTTAGAAGCTTCTGATAGGCTAGTTGACATAATTTGAGTCAATTGGAGGTGTACCTGTGGATGTATTTCAAGGCCTACCTTCAAACTCAGTGCCTCCTTACTTGACATCATGGGAAAATCAAAAGAAATCAGCCAAGACCTCAGAAAATAATGTGTAGACCTCCACAAGTCTGGTTCATCCTTGGGAGCAATTTCTAAACACCTGAAGGTAACACGTTCATCTGTACAAACAATAGCACGCAAGTATAAACACCATGGGACCACACAGCCGTCATACTGCTCAGGAAGGAGATGCGTTCTGTCTCCTAGAGATGAACGTACTTTGGTGCAAAAAGTGCAAATCAATCCCAGAACAACAGCAAAGGGCCTTGTGAAGACGCTGTAGGAAACAGGCACAAAAGTATCTATATCCACAGTAAAACGAGTCCTATATCGACATAACCCGAAAGGCCGCTCAGCAAGGAAGAAGCCACTGCTCCAAAACCGCCATAAAAAAGCCAGACTACGGTTTGCAACTGCACATGGGGACAAAGATCGTACTTCTTTTGGAGAAATGTCCTCCGGTCTGATGAAACAAAAATAGAACTGTTTGGCCATAATGCCCATCGTTATGTTTGGAAGAAAAGGGGGAGGCTTGCAAGCCGAAGAACACCATCCCAACCGTGAAGCACGGGGGTGGCAGTATCATGTTGTGGGGGTGCTTTGCTGCAGGAGGGACTGGTGCACTTCACAAAATAGATGGCATCATGAGAAGGAAAATTATGTGGATATATTGAAGCAACATCTCAAGTCATCAGTCAGGAAGTTAAAACTTGGTTGCAAATGGGTCTTTCAAATGGACAATGACCCCAAGCATACTTCCAAAGTTGTGGCAAAATGGCTTAAGGACAACAAAGTCAAGGTATTGGAGTGGCCATCCACAAAGCAATCCTATAGAAAATTTGTGGGAAGAACTGAAAAAGCGTGTGCGAGCAAGGAGGCCTACAAACCTGACTCAGTTACACCAGCTCAGTCAGGTGGAATGGGCCAAAATTCACCCAACTTATTGTGGGAAGCTTGTGGAAGGCTACCCGAAATGTTTGACCCAAGTTAAACAATTTAAAGGCAATGCTACCAAATACTAATTGAGTGTATGTAAACTTCTGACCCACTGGGAATGTGATGAAATATGTAAAAGCTGAAATAAATCATTCTCTCTACTATTATTCTGACATTTCACAGTCTTAAAATAAAGTGGTGATCCTAACTGACCTAAGACAGGGAATCTTTACTAGGATTAAATATCAGGAATTGTGAAAAACTGAGTTTAAATGTATTTGGCTAAGGTGTATGTAAACTTCCGACTTCAACTGTATGTTCCTTTCTCTGTGTGTCGGCCTGTTTAAATCCAGACATGGATTGTGTTTGCAGGTTCTGTACGTTCCTGATCCTGAGCACATATCCAGTGTGGGGAGCTCCCCTTCCCTTAGCCCCATCAGCCCTCTGTCTCCCACCTCCTCAGACGCTGACTTAGAGAAGGTGACGGTATGTTGGCATTCACACACACACTCGCAATGAACGCGTTGGCATTCTCCCTTCACCATGCGTCTGCTCTCAAGCACTCACACACATACGTACAACACCTATCATAGAGTGAGATAGAAGGCTTTATCAGAAATCCTGCATAAACATCTATCACAAATCCGATTTAAAATGTGAAGGGCCAACTCTCATACTGTCCAGACAATCGGGGACAGGCCAGACAATAAGTGATGCATTATGTTTTATGAGCAGAATAAGCCTGTAATGTACTAATTCTCCATTGTTTGCTGACCTACAGTATACAGACTTGATGTATGGCTCTGGCTCCAGGTAATAGAATGGCTCTTTGTTCTGCCCATTAAGCAATAGTTACATTGATGTTAGGTTAACTTCCCTCACACAATTCTGCTCTGGGGCGGTGATAGCTGAAATGCCACTGCTTTTACTGTTCCATTTAGTCTCCATTTAAAGAAGCATGCAGCCAATAAAGTTAGTTTGTTATTTACTGAACGGTCGTGTTGACAACCTCAGTATATAAGAGGGAATAATGTGTTAGTTGAGTGTGATCCAAGGGAGGGACAGGGGATCAAATATCTGCAGGTTTTCACTGTTCCAGCAACTATGGTGGATCTGTAACCATGTCAGTGCAGTATAGCTTGGGAAAATGCCCTTAAGTATGGTTGGTTCTAGCAGGTCTGGAATCAGGCCTATCTAGTCCTCTGTAATGGAATACTGGAAGCTGACATGTTCCATTGTTCTCAGACCAGGTCAGGAGTGTCACCCTCCTGCTCCATAGATTGCCCTCTCCACCCAGCACCAAACGAGCCAATCATTAAACACACAGGAACCTTCTGACCCCCAAAGAAATATGACTGTTTGTCCCAGGTGGTCTCCATGGCGACAAGGCACTGTTTTGTCAGAATGTTATCAGAAAATGGGTTCCTCTGCTACTGCTGCCTTTCCAAACTAGCTGCATAAATTCAACACTGCTCAGGCTGGAAGAAGGATCCCATCATTAGTTTATTTAGCTTATCTATTTAGGTCATGCCTGTAAGAACAGGAGCCTATTTCTTGGCTCTCAGCGGAGGAAGAGGATCTGAGGGAGAAGGGCTGTGTGTGACTGTGGAGAAATTAAGCTTTTTAGTGTGATGCTCTGTCTGATATTTAGAGAAACTAATGAACGGAGCTCGTTCTCTCAGATGACCAGCGAGACAGCCTGCATGTCCCAAATAGCACCCTATGCCCTATGTAGTGCAATGCTTTTGACCAGGCGCTATGGGCCCTGGTAAAAAGTAGTGCACTACATAGGGAATAGGGTCCCATTTGGAACGCGTACAGCAGTTATTTCAGAGAGAGGAAGCATGATGTGTTTCTAGGACAGACAGGGGAGTGTAAATCACCTCAACAGGACGTGGAGTAAAGATCCAGTATGGTTTACAAGGTAGAGGAGGAAGGACCTTAATAACCTGAACAATGCTTTTTCTAAACCTCAATGATCTTTTAATTATAAAACCCTTTTTGTGGCCACACACACAGGAGGTCGGTGGCACCTTAATTGGGAAGGACGGGCTCGTGGTAATGGCTGGTGTGGATTGGGTGGAATGGTATCAAACACACAGTTTGATGCCAATCCATTCGCGACGTTCCAGACGTTATTATGAGCCGTCCTCCCCTTAGCAGGCTCCACTGGCCGCACAGAACAGGCTGTAATGTCTGGCAGGCATGAGATGTCATGGCTGGCTAGCCATTGTGCTGGCATTTGAATCTCATGCTGTGACCGTAGCCAGCCTAGCTCACTGTCCTCCTGACCTCTCTCCCTCTCCCTGTCCTATCCTGTTCTGTTGTGTCCTGGCACCCTCACTTCCTTCCTTCTGTTGCACAGAACAGAGTAGGCCACTATTTTTAGGGCCAGGGAAAGTAGGACTAGTGTAAATTACCTGCCTAGCCCGCTGCAGGGTGGCTGGTGTCCAATGGGCTGGTGCCAAACTACAGCTGCTCAGGTAACCCAGCCCGGACCTTGCTGTTTCACCTCTACTCTGCCACCTTGCCAACATCCTCCTGTCTCTATAGGAGAATCAGGATGAAAGATTCAAAAGATGCATCTCATGAATTTACAGTATATGTTTGTTCTGCTCATGGTTGCAGAACATGTACATGTCCACATGGGGGAGCTGTGGTTAAATTTTCCACAGTATTCCACTTCTAGCCTTCTACTCTCTCTCTGCCTTTGATGTTTAGTCTACATTACAGCCTGTCTGCAAGGCCATACAGTACAGGACGGAAGCTCAGGCAGGCAGGTGGTTTGTCCTGAAGGGGTCTGGGAAGGAATTAATTCCTTGTCCTAGTCACTAGTCATTCTATTCTGTTATGTTTTATTGTAGTGTAAATGGCACTGGATGTTGTGGAGTGTTAATATATGGGGTCAAACATTTGGCTAAAAGAGTCCCTCGGTCTTCCTAAAAATGCTCATGAATCATTATAGCAGGGTTCCCCAACTAGCAGGTAGTTTTGGCCTGGAGGTGTTTTTTTTGCCCCCCTCCCAATTTTTCTGAGCAAAATATATATACAGTATATATATTTTTGGGGTGGGTATATACAGTACCAGTCTAAAGTTTGGACACACCTACTTTAGAAGGGTTTTTCTTAATTTTTTACTATTTTCTACATTGTAGAATAATAGTGAAGACATCAAAACTTTGAAATAACACATATGGAATCATGTAGTAACCAAAAAAGTGTTAAACAAATCAATGTTTGCGCTTAGTGGGACTATCATTTGTTTTTCAACAGGAGAATGACCCAAAACACACCTCCAGGCTGTGTAAGGGCTATTTGACCAAGAAGGAAATGATGGAGTGCTGCATCAGATGACCTGGCCTCCACAATCACCCAACCTCAACCTAATTGAGATAGTTTGGGAAGAGTTGAATCGCAGAGTGAAGGAAAAGCAGCCAACAAGTGCTCAGCATATGTGGGAACTTCTTCAAGACTGTTGGAAAAGCATTCCAGGTGAAGCTGGTTGAGAGAATGCCAAGAGTGTGCAAAGCTGTCATCAAGGCAAAGGGTGGATACTTTGAAAAATCTCACTTTTTTTGTTACTACATGATTCCATATGTGTTATTTCATAGTTTTAATGTCTTCACTATTATTCTACAATGTAGAAAGCATCTGGTGTGAGCACCATTTGTCTCATGTAGTGCGACACATCTCCTTCGCAAAGAGTTGACCAGGCTGTTGATCGTGGCCTGTGGAATGTTGTCCCACTCCTCTTGAATGCGAAGTTGCTGGATATTGGCTGGAACTGGAACACGCTGTCATACATGTCAATCCAGAGCATCCCAAACATGCTCAATGGATGACATGTCTGGTGAGTATGCAGGCCAATGAAAAACTGGGACATTTACAGCTTCCATGAAGTGCATTATCATGCTGAAACATGAGGTGATGGCGGCGGATGAATGGCACGACAATGGGCCTCAGGATCTCATCACAGTATCTCTGTGCATTCAAAGTCCAGGTTGGGAATTTAGCCATGACACCGGGTGAACACCCCCACTCTTACAATAAGTTCCATGCGATTTTGAATGACCACAGAGAGTCAGGACACCTGTTTTAACTTCCTATCCGAAAGACGGCACCCTATGTAGGGCAATGTCCCCAAATGTAATCAAGGTTTGAAATTATTATGTTTTTGTCAAATCTTATATATTTTTTTGCTTCTTGAAGTCAATTTGCAATCTAAAAATACTCGTTTTATTATGTTCCTGCTCCCCGACCATCCGCTCAATAATTTTTTTTGATGATCCCTGCAATATAGGCTTACTAAGTGGAAAAAAACAACCATCACATATATATATATTATTAGAGGGATTGTGCTACTATGGGCACGTCCCAAGTGGCACCCTATTCCTGTTATAGTGCACAAATTTTGATCAAGGCCCTGGTCAAAAGTAGTGCACTTTAAAGGGAATATGGTGCCATTTGGGATGCACCCTTGGCAAAGCAAACAGCAGCAGCTCAATGGATGGATGCAATATCCATAGCATTATATCAGGGTCAGCTTTCTTCCTTCCACCTAGCAAGCAGCTCTAGACTGGATTGATTTCCCATAGCCTCTGGGATCAAAGCACCATGTGATAACACCATCCCATCCCTCCCTCTCTCCATTGCTCCATCTTTAGCCTCTCTCACTCTCCGGTCGGCCAGTGTACACCTCTCACAGAGACACACACACACGTCGATATCTTTGACAATTGTGGGGTTCACATTGGTATTTAAGTTCTTATGGACAGACTCTGATGTGTTATGGGGTGCCCATTCCCCCAACCCCTAGCCCTGAATTAGAACCCTAATCAGGCTAACACATGAAACATACAATCCTCAGTGTATATGACCGCTGTCCAAGTACCTGAGGGAAACAGTATATTATGCATACTTTGCCTAATGCTGGTTTATGGTATGAACAACACCATGATGACAGATAGAGACTGGAACACTGTTAAAGAGTATCTCTCATACAAATGATAGGGCAGAGTGGAAGGGTTAGCTCACAGTGTTGCGTTAGACCACCACACACACTCACACACACACACACCACCCCTTCCTTCCTGTGATCTGCCTCCTCTCCTGTGATGATAGGGGGATGGAGGATGTTGTCTAAGAGAGAAAGAAGGACATGTTAGGACTGTTTATTTTAAACCAGGCCAGTGTTCGGATTTCTGTTGTCAGCTATGTGCTGCTGGGGGACAGTTAGTTTGTGTCCCAAATGGCACCCTATTCCCTATATTGTGTACTACTTTTGATCAGAGCCCTATGAGCCCTGGTCGAAACTAGCGTACCATATAGGGAATATGGTGCCATTTGGGATGCGGCCTAGAGCTGTGTGTTATTGGAGGCTGTGAATACCTCTTGTCATGTTGCTGTAGTATTACTGCAGCAGAACAGAGAGGACTGGAGCATGAGTCACTAGGAAGTGAATGTGCCAGTGAAGAGAGGAGGGGTGAAGCACTGTAGATATCCATCTGAAGTGGATGATCACTGATCACTGACAGTGACCGACCAAGGAGAGCACCACTCAAGTGTCATGTTCTCTTTCCTACTGATGTATAATGTTCCTGTAACAGTGGTGGTTCAGTGAAGGCCTAGGTTTTAGCTCAAAGGGCTAACACAGTCTTGTTGTGTGCCAGAGTGCCCGGGTTGGAATCCCAGCCAGTAGTTTTTTTGTCTAGCATGTTGAGCTGCCCCCTCAGCCACATGAGCTGCCAGTGTGTGTGTGCGTGTGTGTTGCTAGTAGTGTGCCTGTGGGTCAGTAGTCGTGGGCTGGTGCTCCCAGAGAGACAGAGACAGGAGAGGTGTGGGAGGGTGTCAAGAGGCCAGCAGACAGCTGTGGGTTTGGTGTCTCACACACAGCAGACCTGCACGTCTACTCTTCATCTCTCTGTCTGTGCCATGTTCCCACACCCTCCTTCCCTATCCCTTCATCCTTCCAACCTTCTATCCCTCCATCTTCTTGTTCCCACACCCTCACTATCCCTCCATCCATCCCTCCGCCTGGCTCCTGTTCCCACACCCTCCCTATCCCTCCATCTCTCCATCCCTCCGTCTGGCTCTGCAGCCAGTCACACAGCCTGGCACGGTAGCAGGCCATGTGGCCTCACTCACAAAGACCAGTCCCACCATGTATGGTGTTTGCAGGCAGCAGATGCCCCATCTGTGGATAAATCATTATCATTGTTTACACTGGAGGAGCTGGAGTACATCTGACAGACAGTGCCTAGAAATGACTAGTAGGGTTGGCACAAACGTTTATGGATAAAGACCGTCATAAATAAAATGACCTGCATTTTCTTCCCTCCTTTTTTTTGAACAGCTGACTGAAGGCTTGATGGCCAGGCGTTTATGCGGTTGAATTCAGTTTCTGTGATAACATGGGCTCTTAACAACGTGATGAAACTTTGTTGCCCCCTGCTGAAACAAGCAAGGTGTTGTAGCAAACGATGAATAGAATGGGCTTGGAACCTCTAACCCTGGCAATTTGACTGGTAAACTCATGGGTACACTCGCAATGGCTGCCTGGTAACGGCTGCCTGTTATTATAATTTTTGTGGTAATGTAGAATGTTCATTCAAATGATGTTAACTGTGGCTCATGCAATGGAATGTATTTTTTGCAATGTAAGTTGAGTTGAATCAACAAATCATAGCACATATTGATGGGTACACTTCCTGCTTTTACTTCCTGCTTTGCTCCTATGGGTACACTCAAAATGGGCGCCAGTTCACCCATTATGCCATCATTGACTTGAATGGGGAAGCCCGTTCTATTTCTATGGCAGCACATGCAGTCAGGAGCTGAAGAAAGGAGAAAAGGTGTGTCTGAAAAGCAAAACAAATATTTCCATGACCGTCACAGCCCTGAGTCCTCCACGTGAGATGCAGCAGATACTACTGGAGAAACTGGATCTGTACATAATAACACATCGTAAAACTTAAATCTCTATCTCTACTTGTCATAAGAACAGTAACACTGTCTGTTTGTTGAGTGAACAAGGTTAAACAGGGTCTTTGCTGTCGTCGTGGCCCATATGGTCAGGGATTGGGCTGGGTCAGGAGCATGGGTTTACCCTGAGTCTATTACTGGGTTACATGAAGCTGATATGACCAATAACACAGACAGACTGCTGACAGACACACACACACATCTGTAGTTAGGTAATGTCTGCCTGATATCTCCGTTTCATGTTCCATGAGACTGAGTGAGTGTTCATTTCTCAGTGTACGTTCCGTACATCGGCAGTGCTGGAGTTCAGTTAACATTTCAGTACAGGAAGAATAATCAGTCTACTGATATACACACACTTGCATGACGAAGTGTATGATGTATGTTGATGGAGGAATAACAGAGCTGTATTTAAATAGTCTTCATGTGCACTTCTCATCCTGTTTCTATTAATTAAACTAATCAAGCATCAACTAGCGAACCACCATAAAGATGAACGCTTCAGCCTCATATAGATATATTTTTCTAGCTAATTGCCATTATGAACTTCAGACTACAGGAAGTGCATTCATTTACTAATGTATGTGATTAGACATACATGTCTCTCTCTGTCTCTGTGTGTTTGTTGACCTGATTGGCTAGCAGTGCAGAAACATTGCTACATTGTTACAAATGACCATTCACTGGCTATACTGCATATTTAGATACTCTGGCTGATTGGTTTGATGTAGGGAGACATACACTATATATACAAAAGTATGTGGACACCCCTTCAAATTAGTGGAT
The DNA here is from genome assembly GCF_016432855.1 of Salvelinus namaycush. Classification (NCBI taxonomy): domain Eukaryota; kingdom Metazoa; phylum Chordata; class Actinopteri; order Salmoniformes; family Salmonidae; genus Salvelinus; species Salvelinus namaycush. The sequence goes on from NC_052311.1 coordinate 55,288,484, forward strand.
TCGGCTATTTCAGCCACAACCATTGCTGACAGGTGTATAAAATCGAGCACACAGCCATGCAATCTCCATAGACAAACATTGGCAGTAGAATGGCCTTACTGAAGAGCTCAGTGACTTTCAACGTGGCACTGTCATAGGATGCCACCTTTCCAACAAGTTTGTCAAATTTCTGCCCTGCTATAGCTGCCCTGGTCAACTGTAAGTGCTGTTATTGTGAAGTGGAAACGTCTAGGAGCAACAACGACTCAGCTGCGAAGTGGTAGGCCACACAAGCTCACAGAACGGGACAGCCGAGTGCTGAAGCGCGTAGCAACGTCAGCACAAGAACTGTTCGTTGGGAGCTTCATGAAATGGGTTTCCATGGCTAAGCAGCCGCACACAAGCCTAGATCACCATTCGCAATGCCAAGCATCGGCTGGAGTAGTGTACAGCTCTGGAGTGATGAATCACGCTTCACCATCTGGCAGTCCAACAGATTTATCTGGGTTTGGAATGCTACCTGCCCAAATGCGTAGTGCCAACTGTAAAGTTTGGTGGAGGAGGAATAATGGTCTGGGGCTGTTTTTCATGGTTTGGGCTACACCCCTTAGTTCCAGTGAAAGGAAATCTTAACGCTACAGAATACAATTACATTCTAGACGATTCTGGGCTTTCAACTTTGTGGCAAAAGTTTGGGGAAGCCCCTTCTTCATTATTATCACTTGTTATATAATCAGGTTACATGCAATGTAACATGTCGCTTGAGTATGTGACATAGAAATAGAATGAATAGAACGGCTTGAAAGCTCTAACCCTGGACATTTGACTGGTAAACTCATGGGTACGTACATTCACAATGGCTGCCAGATATTGTGAAGCAATAATCTTCATGGTATTTTCAAATTCTTTATAAACTGATGCTAGATTGCCACAGTAATGTAGAATGTTCATTCAAATGATGCTAACTTCAATGGAATGTCTTTTTTTGTAATGTCAGTTGAGTTGACTCAACAAATCCCATCACAGATTGAAGGGTATACTTCCTGCTTTTACTTCCTGCCATGGCTGCCACTCAAAATGGCTGCCACTCAAAATGGCTGCCAGTGCACCCATTATGCCATCATTGACTTGAATGAGATTGCCTTTCTATTCATTTTATTTCTATGGTATGTGATGTGTGCAAGAAGTTTGTTACTGAAATCTAAGATTGCTTATATTGATTACATTCAACTCAATGTTGTTTGAGCGTTGAGTGTTGTTGAATTGATACGCTGCTGTTGATACTGTTCTATTGACTTGATCTATTCTATATGACTTGGAGGATAATCTAAAGCTATAACTAACTGTTTTTTAACATATCACTAAATTATAAATGTGTTCATTCTTGTCCACCCTTTACTTCTCCCTCCTCTCCTGTTATTCAAAATGGCCACCCCTCTAGGAATCCGATGGCGCTCCCAGGCCAGAGGCTCACCATCACCATGCTCCGGTGTTCTCAGCACTCCGCCAGGCCCGTGTAGTGTCGTCCACCTCCGAGGAGGAAGAGGCCCTGACAGAGAAGTTCCTCAAAATCAACTGCAAGTACATCACAGACGGCAAGGTACATATCATGTATATTCATATATATTACAGTACTATACAGTATATATAGTATATTCTATATATAAAATAAGTACAGTATTATAAGGTAAGCGCATGGAGAAGTTCAGAGGACTTTCAGGAATGCTGGCCCTCCGCCAGCCAACATCCACCTCTAATAGCTCAGATCCATGCTATTGAACAAAATGAAACCAATATTGATCCATTCAGTCTAAATCAAAGCTTTGCAGCTTTCCCCCCCACAGGGAGGTCAGTATTGGAGCTTCCTGTTCATAGTCAATATCCTTCAGTTGCTTTTGGATACCTGCAGTACAGTACAGCCATTTTGTTTATTTATGCTGGCAAGGTAATATATCTCCTCCACTAAATGGCTGACACATTTCTTTCACTGCCAGCTTTTTCATGCTCTAGCTATATTACTCCGTCTAACCCTTTCTCTCTCTCTCTCTCTCTCTCTCTCTCTCTCTCTCCCACTTCTCGCTCTCTCTCTTTCTCTCTCTTCTCGCGCTCTTTCTCTCTCTCCTCGCTTTCTCTCTTTCTCCCCCTCTCCCTCCCTCTCTCTCTCTCTCTCTCTCTCCATCTGTCTCTCTTCCCCCCCAGGGTGCGGTGAGCGGGGTGTTGCTGGTGACGCCCAACAACATCATGTTTGACCCCCACAGGATGGACCCTCTGGTGCAGGAGCACGGCTGTGAGGAGTACGGCTACATGTGTCCCCTGGAGGAGGTCATGTCTGCAGCCATCTACAAGGAGATCACTGACAGCAAGATCAGAGAGGCCGTGCCCGCGTAAGAGCCCTGTCGTCTGTCTGTCGGTCGGTCTGTCTGTCTGACAGTTACACACAGGGGTCCCGTTCATTAGAGCACACCGTAGCATCCGTTTTATGCCTACTGAACCACAGTAACAGGAATGTTGTGGAGAGGAGTAGCGTTTACGCACCTATTACACAAAATTAACGTTGTTTGCGTTTGCGTTTACGTTACACATCACTCGTTTACCCACTTATTTTTCTACCACTCCATCCCTGGTTACACATCACAGCCCCTCCGTAATCACTTCATCAGCCCGGCACTGCAGGCGCACACTGATTACATCAGCAACCATCCAACAGATTCATTATATCCCTCATGCCAAAAAGGAAAAGGAAATAGCAATTAGAGCAAGGTTAATGAACTATGCATTCACCCACCTACGTCTGGATTGCTCACCCATTTGCTTGATGTAATAATATATCCACTTCAGCAGCCAGCTTAGTTTATCTCCATGACATGCCACCCACATACACATCTCCTACCGTCTCTGTTTTTATTAGCAATTTAACATGGATTGTTTGCTCAGATCAAGATAATTGTGTTATATTAATACTATGATGAAATCTTACCAAAGCATTAGCTATTTGTAGCTGTGGTCCTCTGTGGCTCGGTTTTTAAGAACGCGGCGCTAGCGATGCCAAGGTCGTGGGTTCACGTCCCGCTCAGATCACATACACATGCTAATTATGTATGCACTTACTGAACTGTAAGTTGGATGAAAGTGTCTGCTAGGAGGCATTTATTATTATTGTAACTATAGAGCTATGCTTAGCCCTTCCACTCTAGTGCCCATCCAGTATGTCTGTGAAAATGTTCAGTGGTGGATTTGGGCTGTGTTAAGTGTTCAGATCTCATGGAGCATCTATTGTGATGTCTAATGGTTATTGGCTGCAGTCCAAACACGTTATTTTTACCCCCTCACCCCTTGCGCCAGTGACTTTCCCTCAGGGGAATTCCCTTCGAAACCGGATGCAGTTTGATTGCCATCTTAAGTGGAGGTCCAATTCACTAACGTTGCCCCCCCCCCGGCCCTCGATTTAGCCCAAAGGAGCGAGTAAACCACTTTGGTCACTTGCGGGGTTGATACGACCCACAATTCAATGCAAACTGTAGTCACATGTCAAACTCCGGTGGCCGCGAAGTGTCACATTTTATCAACAAGGCTGCATTTTCGGCATGTCAGAAAAAAGTATTGAAGCTAGCTTGCTAGAAAATATATATAGACATTAATTTTAGCGTTGGCAAATTAGCTTAGTCTCGTAGTGAGGAGCCTATAAAACGGAGCTAGATTCATAAACATATTTTTGAGAATTCTGAAATGTATCAGAATAAATGACCAAACAATTAAACTAGCTAGCCAGCTATGGGTAACTGTAGCTAGCTACCTGACAGGAGTGCTAGCTAGATACGTTAGCTTACTAGGTACATTAATAGCTTTAGGTTGATTGTTTTTAAGCTCAACTTCCAGATTTCCACCAAGGACGTTGCCTCTCCGATCATCACTCTCCCTCGCTTGGGCAAGGTACACTCGGATGTGACGATGTAAAACGTCATTCAAGGGCTGAGGGTTCTACTTTGAGATTGAAAAGCAGCCATTGTTTCTGTGTGTGAGGACAGCTGTTTTCTCAAATATGATGCAAGCAGACTCTCTGTTTCTCTCTGTCTCAAAGAGCACACAATAACAAATGCCTGCCTGTGTGCCAACTAGTGTTTTATCATACACACAGCTGGACCTAGGAGAAAACTATTTTAGTCCCACAACAGGTCTTTGGAGAACCTGTGGAGTCTAGTGCGCTGTTACAGTATGTAGAGGAATCCTGTTAGTTGGCTGGCTGGCTGCACAGTGTTTTTGTTACACTGTGTCCCTGTTAATTTACTGTACAAAACCTCTTCAGATTATTATGCGGAGCCGTTCACTTACAGATGCGCCAAACAAACATAGATTCATATTAGATCCATATTGAGAGAATGACTTGTTTCACCTGGTCTCTCCACATTATACGGTAATAAACAAAATAAAATGGTGCCATTCTGCTGCATTCAAATTCAGACCTCTCTAACTTGTATTTTCTTCTTTACTGTTTTCTTCCCTATCCAGACATCTGGAGCCTTTGACGTCAGAGCGCGGGCCCTCCACCTCCTCTCAGCCAGACCCGGAGCAGCGTCTGAGAGTCCCGGGCAACAACAGCGGCAGCGCGGCCCCCCGCAGCACAGAGGGCTCCTTCTCCGAGGACGTCTTTACAGAGTCAGAGCTGTCCCCCATTCGGGAGGAGGCCACTTCCTCCGAAGACCTCCGACTGGACAAGTCCTCCTCAGCCACAGCCTCCACAGAGTCCATCCAAACTGTCACACAGGTGGAGGCCTTCATTCCCCCAGGGGACGCCCCAGGGGCCGCAAACTGCACCTGCAAATCAGTCAGCCAGCCGCCAGTGGAGGGCCAGGAGAAACAACCCACCACAGCAGAAGACAATCCAGACAGCCACACGGCCCAGAGCCAGTCTCCCATGGGCTCCAAGCAACACAGTGTGGATGTGGAGAAGGCAGCACCAAGCACACCCACCACCAGCCAGGGACTAGGCCAGGGACCATCCTCACGCCCTGCCTCCCAGAGCTCTACCACCGGGCCTGGGGAGCCCTCCGGCCAGGAGGGGGGTCCAGGGGACAGGCCCAAACTGAGCAGAGAAGGGTCCCGGGACTCCGAGACGGACGTGGAGGAACTGAGGAAGATGTGGAAGAGTCACACTATGCAACAAGCCACAGAGCAAATGGAGAATGTAACACAAAAGGAGGAGGGACAAGACTCTGCAGAAGGTAGTGAGACAACGTGTCTCTGTTGTATTATGAAAATATGACATACATAGCCTTATAATATGCACTTACATTGTTTTTCAGTAGGTGCGAAAATATGTTCAGCTTTGACCCTACTTGAGTTCTCAACATGAAGGCAAATCTATAGATAGTTATTGCAGATTATTACACATCCTCACTGCCAGGTATGCTGCTGCCATTTGCCATCTCTGCAATTATCATTATAATGTTCATGTTTATTCTAATGAAGCTCCCAGTGCTATCACAGGAAAGTTGGCTCCGGCTGCTTCCGTACACCTCGGCTGCAGGGTGCTCCTGATAACCTCCTGTCACAGCTTTGTGCCTCCCCAGTTGTAATTGGACTTAAAAAGGGAGAGAGAACTGTGGAAATGTGTGGTGTGCTGTTATCACCTACAGGAATGAGCAGAGGCATTATACACCGCTTTGATCTAGCTCTGCTGTTAGCCGGTCTGCTGCCACGTGCACTCAACTCCAAGATAGGCTAAAACGTCAAAAATCAAACACAGAGAGACAACACAAACACCCACACCTATCATCTGAGGGGAAACACAATAGTGTTTAGACGGCCTGCATTAAAAACCCTCAGAGACACGTGCAGCATTTAAAGTGACTTAACTATTTACATTTTATAGCTGCCTTCTCTTTTTGGTTTGATGTTTTTTTCAGTAAACATTGAATATTTCTTACCTAGAACATAGACTACCACAGTAGTGTGCAGGCTCAAACCACTACTGTGTTCTGTGTCATGCCTGCTATAGGTGCTATGTATGTTATTCTTCCACTGTTCTACAGTTCTATGTGAGCTCTAGTGCCTCACTTAGTTGTGTTCAGACCTGGGTTCTAATAGTATTTGTTTTCTTTTGAACACTTTTGCTGCACCTCATTGAGTTTGCCTGGTGCATTGGAACCAATGGAATAGTCCCAAAAGTGCAAACTCCGCCCATCTGGCACTCCAGGCAGGCTCAATCAAACTCTCAAAGTATTTTTTGAAAGGAAACAAATACTGGTTGAACCCAGGTCTGGTTGTGTTCAAATAATTTATATCACCATAATTCTCACCCCACAGAGAGTTCCTAGAATGTTTGCTCTTATTGGCTGGGATCACAGCAGGATTCTGCTTTACTCCACACCACATTACCATGGCAGACGCTAACCGAGGTCCCACTTCAAAACAAGCCCAATTACTGCGTTTTCAAATATCATTTTTCCCACTGAGCTGTGTTTTCTAAGTAGATGATCCATTTTTCTGCCTCTGTCTGTGATTATAGGTCCCAGTCTGTGTTATGCCACAAAGTGTCTCTTTTCTTTGTAGAACTCCCACTGATTTGACCTTCTAATGGGTCGTTAATAAAAGCAGGCATATGTTTTGGTGTCACGATCCGTTATGATCTATGTTTATTGGGGTCATCTTCCTATTATTCTGGCACAAAATTACTGTCTGTTGAGATACCTGGTAAACAGAGGAGGAGATCTAGGTCACATGGCCAGGTCGCAGTTATAAATGAGAACTTGTTCTCAAATGGCCTACCTGGTTAAATAAAGGTGAAATAAAAAATCTAAATAAAGACCCTGTTATCAAATAGATCTGAAATGTTTTCTTATTTACAGATGGATTATGTCCAGTGGTGTGGTGAGGGACTACTAGATAATAAGAGGATATGTTTTAAACCAGGAGTAGGCCTACATTTAGTCAGTCACTAAATTGAAACATATTCTGAAAGATTGAAATCAGATTGGTATCTGCTTTGGGCATGTAACTGTTAAGATGGATAAGATAACAATGCATTATCATGTGATTATTTCCTGTTTGTCATGTGGCCCTACAGTGTCCATGGAGCGGCGGAGGCAGCGGTCCCACAAGTTCCTGTGTCTGCGGGTGGGCCAGCCCATGAAGAAGACATTTGTGTCCAACGCCAGCGCCTCCATGCAGCAGTACGCTCAGAGGGACAGGAAACATGAGTACTGGTTCGCTGTGCCGCAGGAGAGGTGAGTGTGTGTGTGTGTGTGTGTGTGTGTGCACCACACTGCAGCGCCAAGGTTTGCAGAATCACTGTAGTGCAGCCCCATTGTCTGCCCAGTGCCAAGCCCATCTCACTATGCTGCCACTAGACCAGACCAGACAGCTAGATTATTTATTTATTCACCCACTCTGCAGACACACACTGTCACACACACAGACATACACAAATATCTATAGCATAGAATACATGTATTTTTCACAGAGGGCACACAACAAACCACTTTTTCCCCTGTGTGAAAAGTGGACCAGGCTGTGAAAAGCAATTCAGTTACATACATTTTGTGCAGTATCTCAGTGTGCTTTGGATGACATTTCTGTCCACAATAGCACAAATTAACAGTTTTTGCCCTTTTATGTAAATAGGTATTAATCGTAATGAGATCTGTCAATTTCGACTCCGCTGGGATGTTGCACAGCAATGTCAGCAGTATTCATAATGAATGTATCGTTTAGGCCTTTCAAAGAACACTCAGTACAAGGAAATATGTATCTTCATCAAAAGCTGTAAAATATGTTTTTCTAGTGAATTATTCCAAATTGCTTCAACAGCTTAATTCAATTAGTTAATGCTGAAAAGTCACTTTGTTGCAATGACTTTGCCACAACCTCATTATCAATGTTGGGTCCAAGCACAGTGCTGCCTTTGTCTCCAGTCCTGGAGAGAGAGAGGGCAGAAAGTTATGAATCTGATAAGATGTTTGACCAGCCATTCTTTGACTTTGGAAACTCTGCCCTTCAGCTGTTTTCATTCCCAGTAGCCAGTAGACTTGTGTTGACCAGCACAGCACACTCCTCTCAGTCTCACATGTTAATCTCATTTGAAGCAGGCAGACAGGCCACCAGTATTGTCTCTGGTCACAGACACAGTCACACCACCATCACCATGGCCATGTGCCATTGTAGGGTGGTTGGAATGTGTTTATCTCAGAATGTCTCCTGTAATGCTGCCCTGTTACACTGCTGGCTCTGTTCCCATGGATAGCACTGTGCCTTTATACACACACACACACACACACACACACACACGTGCACAGACGTGCACACTTACACATACTCACGTACACACACACTTTCGTACACACAAACACACGTGCATGCACACACACACACACACTGGCAGACTGACTATGCCTGCTGGATGACCTAGTTGAGTGGCGACCCAGAAGATGTGTGTAAAGTATCCTGACAATGGTGTGAGAGTTCCAGGCAGTGGGGAAAAAGACCATATACAGCCTGATACATAGAGACACAAGACAGCAGAGTGGCATAACAGCCTCATGCCATTTAGAGACGGCCACAGGAGACAGGAAACAGGAGACAAAGGGCTGTGAGACATGGGTTTAATTCTAGACACAGGAAAGGTAGGAAGTATACGGAGGGTACGGGGCAACAGAGGACGAACAGCAGAGGGGCTAATGATCTTGGAGCAGGGGGGAAAGGTCTCGGCTTCTGGGGGTGTAGCCGCGGGGCTATAGCGGCGTGCCAGCGCATCTGGCTTGACCTTCTTGGATACCGGTCGGGACTGCAGAAGTGAAGTGGCCCGGGCCTTACTGAACCCCTCCCAGAGGTCCACGGAAACCTGCGGAGACTCAATTAGCAGGAATTGGATCGTCTCGCTGTGGTTCCCCGACACTCGTAGGTTGACGGGGGTGGTCTGGTGGGTGACCCGCCCGTCTAGCACTCTAACACCCATAGGAATGGAGAGGGGTTGAGTGGGGATGCCCAGCTCGGACGCCAGGGTAACGTCCATGAGACTCACATCGGCCCCCGAGTTGATGAGTACCTGGAGAGAGTTGGACTGGCCGCCCCAGCGCAGGATGGCATGGAGAGGGGTCGAGTAAGGGGGGACGAAAAATAGTCTTTAAGATCCACCAGAGTACTCACTCCAACGAATGAGCTAGGTCTCTTGAAGGAACAGGTAGACACAAAATGACCAACAGTTCTGCAATACAGACAACTCTGGGCGTCAAGTCTGCGTACGGGTTCGGCTGGAGACAGCCTAGCCCTGCTGAGCTGCATCGACTCGGGAAGAGGTGAATTGGCTGTCTCCGGAGGCTCTTGGAGGGACTCGGGTAAGCTCGGATCCTCTCGGGGACATAGACTCCGGGGACTTCCGGAGTTCATTAGATGCAAGGTGGGATTGGGACCACAATCGGACCTCTTCTCCCTCCTATGTTCCCACAGCCGACCATCGATCCGGATAGTTAAAGCGATGAGTGAGTCAAGATCCGTCGGTAGTTCTCGGGCTGCAAGCTCATCCTTTACCTCCGATAATCCGTGCAGGAACATGTCGAACAGCCCTTCCGGGTTCCAGGTACTCTCCGCTGCTAGCGCGCGGAACTCCACCGCATAGTCTGCCGCACTGAGAGAGTCCTGCCGAAGCTGGAGTAACTTCCAGGCAGCCTCTCTCCCAGACCACGGAGCCTCCAACTTTTTTCACCTCCGCCACGAATCCATCCAGACTGAAGCATACGGCCGACTGTTGTTCCCAAACGTCCGTAGTCCAAGCGAGGGCCATCCCGGACATCAGCGTAATGAGGTACGCTATCTTAGAGCAGTCAGAGGGAAAGGAGGAAGGCTGCAGCTCCATGACGAGGGAACACTGAGTGAGAAACGCCCGACAGGTGCCCGACTCTCCATCGAAGCACTCCGGGGAGGTAAGTGGGGTTCCCGGGAAACCGAAGTGACGGCGCTGCTACCAGCCGGGTTACTAAGGGGCTGGGAGGTTACCGTCGTGGTAGGCTGCCTAGTAGACAACCCACGGACTTGCTCCCTTAATGTGTCCAATGCTTGGTCGTGACACTTGGCCACGGCCTGAAACCCTTCAATCAGACCACGAAGCAACTCCTCGTGCCTTCCAATGACAGCTCCTTGGGAGGCGATGGCTTTGTGTGGCTGGTACAAGTCTGCTGGGTCAGTCATGGCCAGTTCGTACTATCACGTTTGAAGGTAAGACCCAGGTGCAGACAGTGTCAAAGGAACAAAGGTGTATTAATTCGAACACGGGAAGGCAAATGTACAGGACGGCAGGCAGGCTCAGGTCAGGCAGAGGTTGGTAATCCAGAGTAGTGGGGCAAAGGTACAGGACAGCAGGCAGGCTCAGGGTCAGGGCAAGCAGAAGGACAAAACCGGGATAACTAGAGAACAAGAATATAGACAAGACAGGAGCAAGGGGAAAACACTGGTAGGTTTGAGGAACAAAACGAACTGGCAACAGACAAACACAGAACACAGGTATAAATACACAGGGGATAATGGGGAAGATGGGCGACACCTCGAGGAGGTTGGAGACAATCACAAAGACTGGTGAAACAGATCAGGGCGTGACAGTCTGACTGTCTGTGTTTCTACCTCTCTCCCCTCCCCAGGTCCGAGCACCTGTATGTGTTCTTCATCCAGTGGACCCCAGACATGTATGGGGAGGGGGTGAAGGGCATCGGCCACGAGCCAGGGTTCATGGTGGTCAAGAAGCCTTCGGGGTTCGAGACAAGAGAAGACGAACCCCTCACGGATATCAACAACAAAGAGTGGGAGGTAAGGACTAGAGAACTGAGGTGTTCCACACTACATTCTACACTCTGTGTTGTTTCTTACATGGCTGGATGTTGCTGTACAGTAGTATGTGTAGTAGTTACAATACAATGAGTGTACAAAACAATAGGAACACCTTCCTAATATTGAGTTGCACCCCCTTTTGCCCTCAGAACAGCTTCAATTCGTTGGGGGTATGGACTTTACAAGGTGTTGAAAGCGTTGCACAGGGAGGCTGGCCCATGTTGACTCCAATGCTTCCCACAGTTGTGTCAAGTTGACTAGATGTCCTTTGGGTGGTGGACAATTATTGATACAAACGGAAAACTGTTGAGTGTGAAAAACCCAGCAGCGTTGCAGTTCTTGACACTCAAACTGGTGCGCCTGACACCTACTACCATACCCCATTCAAAGACGCTTAAATCTTTTGTCTTTCCCATTCACCCTCTGAATGGCACACATACACAATCCATGTCTCAATTGTCTCAAGGCTTTAAAGTTCTTCTTTAACCTGTCTCCTCCCCTTCATCTACACTGATTGAAGTGACATCAATAAGGGATCATAGCTTTCACCTGGATTCACCTGGTCAGTCTATGTCATGGAAAGACCAGGTGTTCCTAATGTTTGGTACACTCTGTACATTTACCTTCTCATCCAGCCTGTGTTGTAGTCCATATATGTCCTATGTGTTATATGCTTTCATTCAGTCAAGTGATTTATTTTGTGGTGATATGACTGTGTGTAGTGTTAAATGGAATGTATTTGCATTGTTATTCTGCCGTCATCATTATCTATGCTCCTTAATGTTATTTGTGTGTTCAAATGATTACACTGTCATTTATGATTACATTGTTTTGATCAATCTGTCCAAGTGTTTGCTTGATGTGTTATAGTTATGTTTATTGTGTAATTTGTGTGAATACTATTTCCTTTGGTCGGAAATGCGCAATTTTCACTCAGATTACAACAACCACAATGTTTTGCATGATTGTGAAATCATTTTGTTCCAAGTCAGTTGTCCACGTTATTAATGCAGTGTATATGGCATGCATTAATATCTCTGTTGTCGTCGGTCACCCCAAACTATAGTTGTGCTGGATGACCTGACTGACTGTGGTGTTCCGCAGTTGTAGACAGATGGATGGAATGGTTCCCGTTGTGAAAAGCTGGTTGGTTCAATGCCGGGAAGGCACATAGTGAATTCTTTAAAACATGTGTGGCCATTCTTGGGCATTCTTGTGACCGTAATATACATAGTTGTGTTCAGTTTGCTCATTCTCTGCCCTATCCTTAATAGTGGCTTTATGGGGTTTTCATTTCCCCTCAAATGTGGAAGTAGGGTTTTAGGATTTAAGAAGCAAGATTTTGAAAGAACAAATTAAGGACTGTTAATGCATTATTCTGGTGTGAATGTAGAGGAATGGGGAAAAGTCCAGTGTGTGGACATGGCTGCTCAAAGTCTGTCCAATAGGCCGGCTGGCTGCACTTGCTTGAGGTATAATGGTGAGAGGATACATTCATTGCATACAGAAATTGATACGCAAGCTGTAGCTGGGATTTAAATTTTAATGTAAATGAATGATGTAGGAAACAAAGTGGGCTGATTTGTTTGGGCCTGGTCCTGAAGAGGCTACATGATCCAGTGATTTGAATAAGTAAATAGTTGCCTCTCTTTTACGTTGACCCTTTAAGGTAAACATGGATTTTAAACAACACTTAGATTATTTGTCTGTAATAACTATAATGCTGTTAGCCTTTTATTATACTTTATTGGTCATTGATCATTAGGTCTACTGTGCTGTATGTGTATTGTATGTCATGCAATATGGCAAGTATGACAATTCAAGCCACTTCATTGATTAACGTTTGATGTGTGCCCAAACTACTCAAAGGTGATCCACCAAGCTTTTTATTGTTACAGTGATGTTACACGAGAAGTGCATTTGATCTCCCTCCCTACAGTACCTCATGAAACATTTTTTTAAAAATGTACTGGTATTGTATCTTTAAATTGCTCTAGTGAAGTATGCAAATAGGAAGTGCCCTCTGCCTTTGAGCAAATAAGGAGCTGGCTTTGCTCCTGTCCTGCATTGCCACTGGCTCTTGCGGGTGTCAAACAAACATGGAAGACCCTTCTAAAATGTTTCTATTTTAGTTAGCTAGTAGATTCCCCGCCCGTCCGGTGTCAGGTTCAACATCGACTTGTGGAGATTGGAAATACTTAAAGAATCTGGAATGTGACTGTCGAGCTCAACCTCACCCCGAAAGAAAGAAATGTTCTCTAGAAGGGTGAAGGAAGAAACGCCGCTGACCCCTAAGTACACTTATGTATGTATCTATAACAGTCCGTGTTTTAGCTACGCGTGTTTTGTTGTTGTTAGCCTGCTAGCTACATTACTGAATGGCTAGCTTGCTAGCAAAATGCAAGCGGCTTGCCCAGTGACTGACTGAAATCAAAATAGCCACTGACATATCTGATGAGTCTAAAAAGACAGCACTTGATGTTGTCGCTTTGTATCACTCCTTTTCTTTGGTTCTCGTTTTGGAAAGTTTTGAGGTTGCGTTTTTTCAGTGAACAGAACAGTTTGTGAACATCGTGCTACATTGTATATAACGTTAGTAACTAATAACGTCGTAGCTAACTTACGACATTGTGTCAATACACTGTGTATAGCTTACAGTTCTACAATTTCCATTGCATTGACAGTGATCGGCTTCTCTGTAATGGTGAGATATTATATCTATAACGTTAGTTGGATGGGCTGATGCAATGTCGTGTGTTGGAAAGAATGACCTTCATGTAAGTTGTTATTTGGGAGGAAGGGGAGCAGAGAATAGCTTGAATATTGTAGCCTGGTCTCAGATCTTTGTGCTCTTGCAAACTCCATTTCTCATTGTCAAGCACAAACAGACTGGCACCAGGCAATGGTCGTTGGCCAGCCTGAGACCATCCTCCTGAACACAGAAGATGGAGACTGCAGCAAACTGGCCTGACTTGGATTTTCTCAATAGACTGCACTTTAGTGTCAGCTAAAGTTAGTCTCCAAATAAATATTTAATGAACACTGTAGTTTACCCTTTTCTTTGCATTATTGAGAACTGCAATGTGGCAGCTTGTTTGGGAAAACGTTATTTACACCATGATTTAAGGTGACTAAAGAGGTGTTTCAAGGTAACTTATTTCCGCTTGACCCAAGTTTGCCCAATCCAACTTGACTCAACTAACTTTTAACTAGTTTGACAGCAATTCATGTATAGCCTAATTCTATAATAGATTCGGACAATTTCATAATTGTTCTAGTTTTTGACATGCAGTATCATAGCATATTTATGGATAGGCTTCATTTGCAGGGGTACACAGCTCCGGTCCCTGAGGGCCACCCACCCACAGCACTGCTCGTGTCCATAGAAACCTATTAAGTAGGCCTACTGTACTGTATCTGGAGTTGTGCACCCCTTGAATGGGTTTGTTATGCTATTTCATATGACCCCATGATCGCACTTTGTGCTGATTCATAGTCACATCCCCTTGAAGAGCCGGGCCTCAAGGGGCTTAGCTACCTTCTGAAGTAGAAGTCTGGCTTTAAGATGTTATTGTGGAGGTAGAACTTGTAGCTATTGTTAGACTCAGCCAGAACTGCTGATAGGCTATTTTGAAGGGGGATTCCCGTGTGTGCTAGCTTCCATGAACTCTGTCTGGCAGAGATGTTTGCTTCAGTGCATTATTATGATTATTAATAATGATGATGATGAAAAGCAGCACTAGGACTGGGAATTGCCCGGGACTTCACGATACGATATTATCACCATACTTAAGATATGTATTGCGATTCTCACAATTCTGCATATTGCTCACTATATGTCAGCTGCAGAGAGAGGAGAGCATTAGAAAAGAAGTTTTGATCATTTTGATAGAATTGCTGAAAATATGTTGGCTCACTATTTAAAAAGGTGCAGAACAAGCTATAGGATGAAAAATATTGGGAGTTTTGGCGCCGGTACAGCCGACTAGCACTAGCTAAAGCTACTTAGACCCCCCCTGCCCCCTGATACTTGGAGTCAACGTACCAATATTGCCCAAAATAATATTGCGATATGTAACTGTATTGATTGCCCCCCATCACTAAGTAGGTTTACTACTCCCTTATTGGGGGGGGATGTCAGTAAATCATCTCTGCTCAGCAGGTCAAGCGAGGCTGTCTGGGACTTGTTCTCCATGGCTTAGTACACATACTGACAGGCTGTGTTTTGATATGCTTTCTGGACGTGGCTAATTAAATCGTTACATCAGAATTCTTGGGAGTTCCTCTGTGCTCTTGTCCTGCTATACCAAATGGGTGATTCAATTTGACTTGCACAGTATTGTTCAACAGATTCAACATGTCTGTACACTAACAGGCTGGCAAGTGCTTGATGGTGCACTGGTGTCGTATCACCTACAGTCCAACGGATCCTCTCAATTGATTAAGATTATCAGAAGAATGTCCTTGTGTGGCTTCTCTGGTTTAAGTCGTTTTTGTTCTGCCTGTGTCAGAATGGCTTGTCTGCCTCTCGTCCCTCTGGCTGGTCCTAACATCCACTAGTGGTGTTGATTTAGATTACACAACCATGCAAAACACTATTCTATTGGTACATATCAACCACCTCTTGTTCAAATATCAGACTTTAAACCAAGCCTATTTAATGGAGACCTGAATATCACATACTGGTAGATTAAAAAATATACACAGTGATGTCAGGTCTCTCCACCTTCAAATGTACTCTCTCCCCTCCCTCTGCTGTGCTCATCCTTTTTCCTCCATCGCCAGCAGCTGAGTTACACTTCCTCTTCCTGTCTCCGCCCCCCAGGTAGTGTCACTGACTGAGTACCACCGCCGGATCGATGCGCTAAACAGTGAAGATCTGAAATCTCTCTGCAAGCGGCTTCAGGTGCCCCACTCAGCAAAGCTCCAGCTCTCCATTCCCTTTTTCTAGATTATGTCCCAAATGGTACCCTATTCCTTATGTAGTGCACTACGTTTGGCCACTATTATGTAGGGAATAAGGTGCCATTTTTAGATTAGCCCCTGCCAGGCTCTTAGCTCCTCAGTGTGTTTCTGACCTCTTGCCTCTCACCCAGTTGTCCTAGCTGGGCTAACCTTGACCTGGGCTTACCTGGGCTAACCTTGACCTGGGCTTACCTGGGCTGACCTTGACCAGGGCCCTGGGATGGGCCGGCACTATGATGCTGCAGCCTCGTGTAGCAACTGTCCAAAGAACCGCTATGAGGATCATTTGAAGAGTTTTGTGCAACCAGCAACTAATACCTGGTAGAGAAAGGGAGGAGGGTAATTTATGCCTTCATGAAGTTCCCATAATGCCCTGCATCCACTCCTCACAGCTCCTCACTGACCACTGCGGTGGTTAGTTTCAAGAACGCCTCATTCCTGTTTATTATTAGCCATAGCTAATTAGATAGCCTAGTCCCAAGACTGTCATAGAGACAAAGAATGTGAATCATAATACAATATGTTGTAGCTCATCTCTGTTGAGGGAGGGGGATTTTCCTGAGGTTTCTCGACTCTGTCAATCAAATGTAGAATTTGTGTTCCTCCACTTCTGAGTGACTCCTCACAAACTGTGTTCATCCATCCACAACTGGGTAGTGGGGAACTGCTGCTTCCCCATCCGCCTCTGCTTTCTATTGGAGGGAGAGGAGAGGGGAAGGGAGAGAGGTAGACAGGGATGGTGGGTGGGTGGAAGTGGGATTCGATTCAATCCATTAAGTGGGTGCAGGATTGTTTGCGGAGGACAATGCAGGTAATTCAACAGGACTGTAACGTGATCCCGGTCAGGCCACCAGTGGCTAGGCTCTTTACAATCAGGCCTGTTATGGAGACAGATGAACAACCCCCGCTGGAACACAAACAGTCCAACACTGTGTGTCCAGCTCAATCACAAATAGGCCTTCTGGACCACTCATTATTTACTGTGGTTTGCATTTTCTGCAGCCAACATTCCTATTGTGCTAACTATAGAAATATCCAGAATCAGACATTGTACAATTTAGCCTCCTGATTTGCCCTCTGTATATGGATATAATGCACATTTCCAAGTGTTATTACAATTCTGGAGAAGCCCACATGTTTTTATGAGCCATTTAGGCTCTCATAAGCCAAGGTTGGCTCCTTTTAATGTGTTACTGACATAAAGGAGTCTGGTCTATGTTCTCCCTAAACCCATTGCTCCCAAATTGATGATTTTCAAAGCTGAGTTAATTTGTTATATTAAGTAGGCCTATCTTGTATATTTGTGTTTCCTGGGGCTCATATTAGCCTGTAAATAATCCTGCCTCTGCTGATATGAGACTTTATTCATATCTTTAAAACCACCTGCTTAGAAATCATGACACACCCCCACTCCTAGTAAGTAATGTGGTATCAGTTTATTAGCCTATAGACAACATCTAGCACAGTGTTTGGTTTATTAGCCTATAGACAACATCTAGCACAGTGTTTGGTTTATTAGCCTATAGACAACATCTAGCACAGTGTTTGGTTTATTAGCCTGTAGACAACATCTAGCACAGTGTTTGGTTTATTAGCCTGTAGACAACATCTAGCACAGTGTTTGGTTTATTAGCCTGTAGACAACATCTAGCACAGTGTTTGGTTTATTAGCCTGTAGACAACATCTAGCACAGTGTTTGGTTTATTAGCCTATAGACAACATCTAGCACAGTGTTTGGTTTATTAGCCTGTAGACAACATCTAGCACAGTGTTTGGTTTATTAGCCTGTAGACAACATCTAGCACAGTGTTTGGTTTATTAGCCTATAGACAACATCTAGCACAGTGTTTGGTTTATTAGCCTGTAGACAACATCTAGCACAGTGTTTGGTTTATTAGCCTATAGACAACATCTAGCACAGTGTTTGGTTTATTAGCCTGTAGACAACATCTAGCACAGTGTTTGGTTTATTAGCCTATAGACAACATCTAGCACAGTGTTTGGTTTATTAGCCTATAGACAACATCTAGCACAGTGTTTGGTTTATTAGCCTATAGACAACATCTAGCACAGTGTTTGGTTTATTAGCCTATAGACAACATCTAGCACAGTGTTTGGTTTATTAGCCTATAGACAACATCTAGCACAGTGTTTGGTTTATTAGCCTATAGACAACATCTAGCACAGTGTTCATCCCAGTCTAGCTCTGTCCCAAATGGCACCCTACCACTTTTGACCAGGGCAGAGTAGTGCAATATGTAGGGGATATGATGCCATTGGGACATATCCTAAAGCGATAGACACCCCATTACCTTTACTAGTTAGACCCCCACCCAGCCCTCCTGAGCGCCTGTCTGACTGTTGTCTGTGTGTTTTCAGATCACCACCAAGGAGGAGGTGAACTCTAAGCATGCCACCTCTATCAAGACGGAGCTGGAGCCTGAGACCTTCAGACCCAACCTCAGTGAACCTAGCGAGCTGCTGGAGGCACAGCAGATAGAGAAGGTAATACTCACACTGCTGACGGGCACAATGGCTTGATCCATGCCCATTGATTGTCAATGGGCTACTTCCTAAAGCAAGGCCTTCAGCCAGAGCAGTGCTGGCCCTCCCTGAGGAGCTATCTGTTTTGTGACAGCAGGGTCTTGAGCCTCATCATTACAAGGCTGATGGTGTAGTAACTGAATCAGATATTCTCTATGAATTACAATACTGGGATGGTTGGGGTTTTCAGATAAGGTTTGTTAGGGTTTTAACATGGGTGAGGTGGGGTTAGTCTTCAGGAAAAAGGCATATTTTCATGTAGGCCTATAGCTGTTGGGGAAAATGGATTATTGTTGGGGAAAATTGATTCTTGTTAGGACATGCAACGAAGGAAGGAGCCTTAGGAATGTGTGTGACTAGCCTGCTGCGCTCTTATCGTAGATCTCTCTGTGGTCGACACCTAATGCCTGTTCTCCTGAGACTGTTGTGTTCTGGGTGTGTGGAGCTCAGTTACTCTCTAACAACCAGCTGTGTGAAAAGGTCACTGCAGCTGTAATGGACCATTGATGTCTGTGGCCTTTTCACAGCTGGTTGTTTCTCTCTCATTTATGTTTATCCCCCCCGGCGTCTGTCTCTTTTCTCCAGCTGGCGAAGAACCTCCCTCCCCGTACCATTGGGTACCCCTGGACCTTGGCCTATGGCACCACCAAGCATGGCATGAGCATCAAGAGCCTTTACCGGGCCATGCAGGGGCAGGACACCCCCGTGCTGTTGGTCATCAGGGACAGTGATGGTGGGGTGAGTGGGACGGCAACACTTCTCTATTAGGCCTGAATCCAGATCTGTGCACGTAACTCAAATGTATATATTTCCATTAACTCCAATGTGTAGTTTATGCAAAAGTGTGAGACAAGCACGCTCATCTGAAGTTAGGATTGGGCCTTTGAGCTGTAATGGGTTACCATGGTCCCGTACTTTCTGTTTCCTGACATGGTTGGTTGTGTTGCTGCAGGTGTTTGGTGCGTTGGCGTCCGAACCCTTCAAAATCAGCGAGGGATTCTACGGCACGGGAGAGACCTTCCTCTTCACCTTCTGTCCAGAGTTTGAGGTAGGCTGACCTCTGACCTCTCTGATTGGTGACCCTTATTCTGAACTGGCCAGTGTGGTCCAGTCACTTTTACTCCTCCTAACGTCCGTTGTAAACTCATCCAACCCTGCTCTGGTCTTAGCAATTAACATGCACATCGATAAGCATTTTCCTGAGAGGAGTACTAATCAGTTGTTTTCCTTATTCAATTAACGAGGCATCATATTGTTATTAGTATGCCTCATATTCTCTTGACAATGAGGAGCTTATGTAAGATGGCATGAGGGTTTGTAATGATATATTTACACAGATGGTGACGTGCTCTGTTCTATGTTGACAGGTGTACAAATGGACAGGTGACAACATGTTCTTCATGAAAGGAGATATGGACTCCTTAGCTTTTGGTGGTGGAAGGTACGTACCTGCTATTTTATTTTTATGTAAAAGTTTTATCTAGCAATAAACTTTGAAACTGGGTTGTCAGTTAAGATGTTATGGTTAGTCTACATTGCACAGTCACTGCTAGGTGTGTTCAGAAGAGTAAAATGGCGCCCATCGTCTTAAATTTGTCAGAACAGACTCACAGCATGTATGTGATGTTCTTGCTGTCTGGATTGAGTCTCTGAAGATGCTGTGATGTGTTTGTCTTGATGTGTTTCAGTGGTGAGTTTGGCCTGTGGTTGGATGGAGACCTGTACCACGGCAGGAGTCACTCCTGTAAAACCTTTGGCAACCCCATGCTCTCCAAGAAAGAGGATTTCTATATACAGGACATTGAGATCTGGGCTTTTGAATAACAAAACCCACCACGGGAAAAAGAGAAGGACTAAACATCCCTACAATGGCAATGTTGTCTCAAACCTAACTGCACATCACCACCCTGCTCCAACCCACTGTCTGGGGCTCCCAGGACGGAGCCAGCTGAAGGATGCGTGTTGTGCGTTCATACGTTACTACTGCAGTTATAACAGAGCTTTTCTTTGTGAATTACCTTGTGTGTATCTTGTTACAGCTGTGTGCAGCGTCTTTGAGGAGGTGTACTGTCCTGTACTATACTGTGAGGCATCAGGGGATGTGTGGGTTTGTTAGAGACCGTAGGGACGCCTTGTTGGAGAACCAAGGAGGAGCAATCAGATTGCTCTCTCTGGCCTCAGCAGGAGATGATGTCGGCTCAGGTTTGGGATTGAGAGAGAAACTGCCGTAGTCCAGATTATCTGAATTTGAGACACTCAAGGAACCCCGCCCCTCAGAATTTGGTTGAAGTCAGTCAGTAGGATGTTACTATATGTGGTGTTCCAGGCCTTTAGTGGAGAGATCCAGTAATAAAATAAACAACATGCATTCCTTTGTTCTCAGAGGAGACGGTTGAACCTAACATGGTTCTGATTGGTGTTCAAAAACTGAAGGAAGAATCTCAGCAGGATGTGAGGATGATGACACTATTATGGGGGGGGGGGTATTTTACATCTTTGGTTTACTTCTGAGGCAAGAACTACGTATAGAGTGTTGTGTATTGTAGTCCTCCTATTGTTCACCATCACAGCACATAGCTAGAATCAGAATATTACCCATCGTTGTACTAATAATGTTCTGTTCAGTGGGTGTACTACGTGTAAGTTCAGCTACCACCGGCGCCCCTCAGGAGTCGTGTGTACTGTTCGTAGACAGTAATGTGTTGCAATAGATTTGTGGAATATGCAAATTACTGTCATGTGACCTCAAATAATCCAGGTTGGCGCTTTTCATCGCCTGTCCGTGGCTCTTTATCAGAGAGGACTTATAAAGCTTTCTTGTCTTGATCCACAATTGCTTTTCTGGGTATAATTTGAAAAGCCTGAGATGTGGTTAACTGTTTTACATGCATATGACAATTGTATATTATTGATATATATATGATTATATATAAATATATTATATATGTTGCTGTTGTGTGACAATGATCTTTTTGTGCTGATGTTTCAGCTGTTACAAATATAATGTATATTACCCTGTAAATTAATGTTAAAATAGTAGATTTGTTCCTATATAGAAATACATATATGATTGGTGGGTTGCTTCTAGCACTTGAATCTGGTCTAAAAGCGTTATAAACCAGGTTCTTAGACTTCTAGTAGCTGTACAGTACTTTTTGTTTAGAATCATAAACATGTTAACTGTTAGTAGAAAGCTTGCTGCTATAATATTAAGGGTAAAGCTAAACTAATGCTCTGTGTAACTAAAGGGCAGTGTTGTTGTCCGGGAGTGAGGAGGCTGAAAGTCGAAGAAGAATTGAACTCTCCTCAAGTTCTGCTCAGTGGTGAGTCTTCGTTAGTTGATAGACTGACTGTTAAGACTGTGGACTAAGAGAAAATATGTACAATTAAACTTCACAGCAGCTTTCCTTCCCATTTCTGGTCTTCCACACCAGTATTTGTGTCTGTGGAGTCACAGAATAACATGGATAAGTCCTCCTAATTATTTTACAGAAACACAATCTATTATTGATGTATAAATTAAGAAATAATAAAATTGTTGTAACCTGGGACTTGTCTGAGTTTGTATTGCTTTCAATCCCCTCCTTCCAGCATTTGCTCGAACTTTTTGATTGTATATTGAGTGCCACCTAGTGGACATTTGTATTAGTGCTTTTCAGAACTATTGGTCATCACCTCAGTAACATTAATCTAGTTTAATTTTAAAAAGTAGGTCGATTGTAAAGATAAAACATCAGTCTCCAAAGGAAGATATTTAACTCCATAATGGCTCATTTATTAAACAAGAAATTAAACCAAATACAATTACAAGTAAATATTCTCACCAACACAGTGCAAAATTCTGTCATGAATTCCTCTCTAAATGCTGAAGAGATGGATGGGGCAGTGGACCATTGGTCAGGGACTTGTTTTGTGGCTGGGCTACATTCAACTATCTCAGGTCCTGAATCAGCTCCCATTTCACTGTGCTATTTGTTTCTGTTGCAACCCTCCCCTCCTCCAGGCACACAGGCAAACCCATTTTTTAAGGCAGGAAAACTAACTTGGCAAAAGTTAAGGACAGGTGATCTGACTTGAACCAATCAAACAGTTTAATACATAATCATTTGATTGTACATGTACTGTACAGTTAAAATAATTGCAAATGCACAAGGAACATTCTCTTTCAGAACAAAATAAGGACACCGTTTGGATTAAGGGTAGACAAACAGCCAACTGTGTTTTTTAAACCGTCATTCACACTCAGCTTCATGTGGGGGAACCAACTGTGTAAGTGCTTCGGGTTGAAAGAAGTCATTGGCATGGAGAGAAGATAGAGCACAACCACTGTAGTTTACAAGCAGGACGGACATGTTCTGTCCTCATGTTCAATTAGCAGCAAAGTGGTTAGACAGACACCTGTAGTCAGTCCTACTATATATTCAGCTGGTTATTTGGTCAAAAAACCCTTATTACGCATTGTCTGTTACACTACGTAAATGCATGGTTGTGATGTCAATTCTGAATATACAAGGCATTACTAAATAATTGTCACCGTCAATTTAGACCTCGTCCTCAGAAGACGTCCTATCATTGAGCAGACCTTTTAGGCAGAGATAAAGACATCAAGGTCAAAGGCTTCAGCACTGAATAATGGTCACTTTAGAGACCTGTATGAGATCCCTGTTGATAGTGATGATAGGGTGGTGTAATATTAAAGAGGCTATACAGAACTTTTGCCTCTAGGGGTGCGCTTTAGACAAAAGGGATCCCTGGCCTAAATGGACAGAAACATTGTCCAGAAATTACATCATTGGACAGAAAGTGGCATGCCTCTCCACACCCAACGAGTAAAAGCATAAATTGTTGGCCTAAAACTAAGTGGTTTCATATAAATCATACATACAGCCAAAATGACTTGACAGTTAACAACTACACTTTCTTAGTGTATCTTTAGGCCACTGTACTATTTGTATGTCATGTCACCATAAGGCTGGTGGTGTGTGTGTTCTCCACCAGGGGTCAGTGATGGCACTGCTCAGTAAATGTATTCACAAGAAACTAAATGGAAGAAAACAGGCAGAAACAGGGTAGGGGTGAACCTGAACATCTTCGTATTCCATTGCAACATGTCTTGCTACGTTTGTGCACTAATGAATATGACCCTGTTGTCTAAGGCTGGTGTGCGTTCCACTGGGTTAGGGCTCAGATTAGATCACTGCTCAGTACACCAGGTACTTGAACTCAGAGTAGATGAGGGGAAACATGACAGTACAGGCGCGGTACAGGATAGCTCCACTCGTGAATAAGGCTCGGGGTTTGGTGAACCACGACTCAGACTTGAAGCTGTAGTAGATGGCGTACAAGGCCACGGCAAAGAAGTGTCCAATCAGAGTCATCGGATGGGGCGTCAACCTGGGAATAGAATGGATTGAGAGCTAATTAAAACCATAGACAATTGATTGATTGATTGAATTTGATCATTAACAGTAGTAGGCGGCCCAAGCCGGAGACAACGTTACATACATAACATATTACTGAGGATAAAAACACAATAAGGGCTGAAGGCTTATTTCCAATGTGGTCCTCTAATGTCAATACAGGTGCAATACATTTACATACACTGAGTGTACAAAACATTAGAAACACCTGCTCTTTCCATGACATAGACTGACCAGGTGATTCCAGGTGAAAGCTATGATCCCTTACTGATGTCACCTGTTAAATCCACTTCAAATCAATGTAGAAGAAGGGGAGGAGACAGGTTAAATAAGAATTTTAAAGCCTTGAGACAATTGAGATATGGATTGTATATGTGTGACATTCAAAGGGTGAATGGGCAAAACAAAATATTTAAGTGCCTTTGAACGTGTATGGTAGTAGGTGTCAGGCGCACCAGTTTGAGTGCGTCAAGAACTGCAACGCTGCTGGGTTTTTCACATTCAACAGTTTCCCGTGTGTATCAATAATTGTCCACCACCCAAAGGACATCTAGTCAACTTGACACAACTGTGGGAAGCATTGGAGTCAACATGGGCCAGCATCCCTGTGCAACGCTTTCAACACCTTGTAAATTCCATACCCCCAACGAATTGAAGCTGTTCTGAGGGCAAAAGGGGGTGCAACTCAATATTAGGAAGGTGTTCCTATTGTTTTGTACACGCTGTGAATATTTTACATACATATATTTTTGGATATTTTTTTAAAGGGGAATATTGCATTGACATACACAGTCAAGGATCAACTGTAAGAGTTTTGAAGTGTGTCGAACACATTAGTGAGACTCACACTGAGAGAAGACCAATGGGACCGTTGACGCACTCCCCACCCAGCTTGAAGTAAAGGAAGCATGCCTTTCTCAGCTGGTGGAGAGAATCTGAAAGACACAAACACCAAACAGCTCATATGAATATGCATGTCAGCCATGAAGGAGATTACCGTAAGCTAAATGATACAGTATATCTCAGTGTAGTACCCTGCTGGTAAAATACACAGCTTAACACTAAAAATTAGTTCAGCAGAAATTATTTATGCTGAATATCTCCTAAATGTCCCTCTCTGTTTGCTATAATCGGCCTAGCTAAGTGTTTAGTGTCAGTAATTTGCGGTATACGGACATGTACTGAGAAGAAATACTGGACCGTTAGAAAACAAACGATTGAAGTGGAGACATTGGTAACAATGTAATTAAAGCCTACAGGTATAGTGCATTATAATGTTATAATGCACCAAAAGACTTGGCATAACCACGTATGACCTTATTCTATCCATCATGTGTTGGCAGGGGATAGTAAAAAGGACAGAGAAGGAGACTCACTGTCTGTTGCAGCAAACAACTCGTACAGGGCTTGAGCCAACACATTCACCACAAAGGAATGTGATGACTTGCGTTCCCAGTGGAATTTTTTCTTTGCCTATTATGAAAAATATTAAAAATAACATGTTTTACATTTCAGCCTTATGCAGTAAATCCTAACATTGCTCTGTAACTATTCCTTTGACTACTACAACACTGTGGATTACAGAAACAATATGCCCTGTGCCGCACATAAAAAACTCCCTAACGTTCTGTGGTAGCAGGTGATTGCAATGCAATATGGACCCACATTCCACAAAACAACAATACACATTCCAACCAAGGCCATTCAGACAGTGATAATGTGTGTGGCGGAGTCTGGTCTGGTGGAAGCTGACTCCGGACCACATATCCCCCTGGTCGGCTATTCTGTCTGAACCCCTCTACTGTCTATTCCTTCTCTGTAATACCCACTATCCAATCATTAACATAATACTGACTGTAAGTCACTCTGGATAAGATGACCAAAATGTAATGGAAATGTAATAATCATAAGAAAGGGGGATGAGATTAGGGATGTGAGTTTACCTGGAGCATGGCTGTGTTGTCGTACAGGTCAGGGATGTTCTTCATCAGGCTCCTCCAGATCAGGACGTCGTTGAGGGCCACACTCATCCCTCCTCCGGTCAGAGGGTGTCTCATGTTGTAGGCGTCACCCAGCAGGAGCACACCTGGAACAGGACAAAGGCTCATGTTAGCCCCAGTCCACACCTCACTAACATTACACATTTACACTGCTAGAGGGACCATCTTTTTCAGCAAAATATCTGATCTGGTCAGGCTTTTAATCTACTTAGCTAAAGATAAAATAGTTTATCGACCATGCATTGAACTCTCCCACGTTGCGTTCCAAATGGGACCCTATTCCATTTGCCCTTTGGGACACAGCCCAACACTGTGGTCAGTATTTGTGTCCTACCTGGCTTGTTGACTGGGGACGGAGGCAGGAAGCTTGCTGGCATAGACCTCAGCCGGTCATTCTGCAGAGCCACCATGAACGGCTCCTTTAGGTGTTCTAGAGAAGAGACAACAGAGTCAGGTCAGCGGTCACACATTCATCACAATAAAGATGGGTGGATAAAGAATTTAAATCAACACAGAGTGAATGTCAACCCATAATGCCGTCATTTACTCGTCGTGTGTTGAAGCTCTCAAGCACATATTCATGTGGGTGCTTTACATTGGTGGTGGATATGGTTAGTTTGCACTTAAGTCTCACGAGGCCCGAGGCCATCCTTCCATCCCTCCATACGGCAGCGTAGCCTAGTGGTTAGAGCGTTGGACTAGTAACTGAAAGGTTGTAAGATCGAATCCCTGAGCTGACAAGGTCAAATCTGTCGTTCTGCCTCTGAACAAGGCAGTTAACCGACTGTTCCTAGGCCGTCATTGTAAATAAGAATTTGTTCTTAACTGACTTGCCTAGTTAAATACAATGTAAAGGACGTTGAACACATGGGAAAGCTATGCTGTTTAAATCTCTATACTGTATACCCTAAATTCCTTACCTGGTAGTTGTGGGTGTATTTTCTCAGCCATGTACTCTGTGAGGTTCCTGGGCATCTCTCCTCTGATGTCCACCAGCACCCTGGTGTCTGAGGAGGAGATCTGGTAGATGAGGACAGGGCTGGGGTTGGCCAGGACCAGCTCAGCATGGTGGGGCTTGAACTGGGGAGAGTTCTGACCACGACAGGAGAGAACAGAAAGGAAATACATTAGTCTGACTGCATTTTATTAATTGTTTGTTTGGTTGGTTGGTTGGTAAAAAGTGTCTGCTAAATGGCATATGTTAGTTGGTTGGTCGGTCGGTCGATTCATTGATTCGCTCATTCATTCATTCAATTGAACAAACCTTCATGATACATCCAACAAAGTGAGAGGAGGTCTGGGCCTTCCCAGCTACCAGGCTCTTCCTGAACTTTGAGAAACAGCCGTCAGCTACTACAGTTACTGCTGCATGGACCTCCTATGGGACAGGTTAACACAATTACAACAGTTAAAAACACATCTGTTACACTGCTTGTCTTATCAATGGATCCTGGTGAACTGCTAATCAATAGGTGTAAATACTATCAAGTGTAATTGTAAGTATCAGCATGGGGCTATTTTACACAGCAAAGGCTATCTGGAGAGTAACAGAGTATAAGCTGCATCGCAAGCTTAGAGGTGACCTTTGTGTCTCCTGTCTCCTTGTCCCTGTACTGCACTCCTGTCACACAGCCATCCTCTTCCTCCAGGCTGGACACAGTGCCTTCTATGAGCGTAACACTAGGCGAGAGCAAAGTACCAGTTATTAAGAAACAGTAGTTATAGTGATGGAATTAATAGAGACAGGTTCTTCTGAACACATGACCAGACCAGGAAAAACATAATCAGCCTATAAGAACTAAACCCTGGATTTGATCCTGGTCAAGTCATGTGGTCAGGAACAAACGTGTGGCCTTAGTGATAGTAATGACATGTCCAACAGGTATAGTGAAGGTTCTCTCCCAGCCTTACTTTGGCTCAGCGAGGGCGGCTCTGCGCAGGCCCATGATAAAGCGTCCGTGGTGAAAGGCCCTGCCACACTGGATACTGCTGTCTGCCTGGGGATATGGGATCTCCACCTCTGTGCTGCTCTCGATGTCATGAATCACATAGCCGTTCACCACGTGGGCATCCAGCCCCTCCACTGAACCTGAGAGGAGAGCCCAGGGTTAGGCAAGGGTGATGAAACACTTTTCATTATTCATTTAACTCAGGTCTTTAGTGGCAAGAAGGAATGTCTTTACATTAAATAGGGACTTGGGTGTCTTTGCTACAGTTTGTTTGGTCCCATTTTAAAGAAACAACTTTTAAAGCCTTTATTATAGGTTATAAGCCCTATATAGGTCCTGCAGTGAGCCTTGCTCGTTGAGCACAGCCCCCATTTAATACAAGGGCTTGTTGCGAGTCAGCCCATTGGTTGTTTTCCCCACGCTATCACCTTTTTACACGTAGACCCCACACTAAAAGATCTCTAGTTCATGCTGCAGAGACCACTCACCCTCCATTCCCAGTTCTCGCAGGGCCCTGTATCCACCAGGCTGCAGCAGCTCTCCCACTATCCTGTCAGGCTCCTTCAGGTCCCTCTCTATCACAGTGACCCTCCGGCCGTCCCGGGCCAGCACTGCAGCCATGGCCGACCCCAGGACTCCCGCCCCTACTATGATCACATCCGGCTCCTGAGATGCAGGAGAGTCCCCTGCTGCTGGGGGGCTCTCCATGGCTGAGGAACACACTCTTTTCCTCCTGCCACCTCCCTGTTTAGAGAGAAAGCAAGGAGGGTTTTTTTACCATAGAAGGTTAAAAAAAAAATGAAGTCTTTGGACTATAATTGGACACTATTTTATTGTGTATCGTGTATAATGAAGTATGCCAATATTCTAGTTTATTTTTTGTTTTTGGTCTTCAACAGATTGTAGTTATTATTACTCACCTTCTTTGACGCGCTCTCTCCACTCCTGTGCCTGACAGCTGAGGGTTTCGGTATAAATGTATTGATGACCGGTAGGGATAATAAAAGTTCGAGCGGTAATTGTAGAATTTGGGGTACCTTGCATGTATGTCCTTGGTACCTGACATAGGATAGCAGCATCCCCACTGCCAAGAACACTACAGCCGCCAAGATGATCTCTTTGTGAGCATACTCCAAAACTGCGTCGCATTTCTTATAAACGTAGGTGAAACTTGCAATTCCAAGAAAAGTCCACATATTTATTCTATTATTAAACTAGGCTACTTGAAATGAATAGGCTAACTCATCCAATAAATTACCACTGCTCAGAATGTTTCCTAACCTATAACCTGAAACTAAATTGCAAAAACAAAAAGTAGCCGAGATCATGGAATAGAATAAAGTGCGCAATAAAATCTTATCACAGTTCAACAGTTATTTCAAAAATAGCAAATATTATATCTACTGGCGTAGACTATTGAGCATCCTATTTCAGTTGCTTCAGCAAATCGTAGGCCTAGTAATATTTACAATATATCCGTTAATCAAAAAGAAAAGTATTCAAAACCATTACAATTATTCCACCAGACATTTCAGATGGTTTCAGAGGATGCTAAATATTATATGATGAGATAGGTAGGAACTTCGGGTTCGCAGGTTTGGTGTCCCGCCCTCTCTGTATCTGAACCGTCCAATCAGTAACAGCACATCGGTGAGCAGAGCTCACGCTATCTGGCCATTGGCCAATCCTCGGCTGCTGGTTGGAGCGCTGGCTGAAAGAGGATAGTATGATATGATGTCACTGGAAAGGTGTCTATGGACCAGTTTCTGTGTTTGCAAACATTGCCTCAAGAGGGCGATACGCGAAAGTTGGTGGCAGATCAAGGGGAAGTTCTTATAGAACACAGGGGAAAGAGCCTATATTTACATGTTGCTTATAAATGCATTTCATACTACTTTTGGATTATAATTGGATTTTAAGCCTTGTATGAATGTCCTGCTTAATAATAATGCTTGTGTCATCATCGCAAATCAACTGCATTATACTTAAAAAACCCTTCACCTTCAACCAGTAAGATGGCTTTTGCTACAGCCTATATCAATGAGCGTTAGCATTCTAGCTAACAACTTCTGCATCCAAAATAGCTATTTTGCAAATATCACAAACAAATAATCTTAGCGACTGTTCAAGCAAGAATTCAAAACATTATTGTAAGCTTATGAGAACCCCAAAAAGTTATTTTGTTTCGAAGTAATACAAACGTAAATGTAGGCTATGTTGAATGGGCGCAGATGGCGATGGCTTTCTTGTCAGTGTGTCGTATACTGGAAAGGTGTCTATCGGTCTAGTTTTACACTACGGAGGAAGTTACCAAACCGGTTCACACTCGTATGGATTGTGTTACATACCGGTATTTTGCCTTGGGGTGCTTATGTAGATACGTAGGATTGTGAGAGGATCAATACAAACATGTATTTTATTTCTGAGGGCATCCGGGTGTATCGTCGGACAGGGCCACAGTGTCTCCCGACAGCTCCAGGCTAAGCCTCCAGTTTTTATGCTGCAATAGTTTAGGTGTTGGGGGGCTAGGGTCAGTCTGTTATATCAGGAGTATTTCTCCTGTCTCATCCAGTGTCCTGTGTGAATTTAAGTATGCTCCCTCTAATTCTCTCTCTCTCTCTTCTGTTTTAGACTCTCTACTGCACCTGCTGTCTCTAACTCTGAATGATCGGCTATGAAAAGCCAACTGACATTTACTCCTGAGGTGCTGTCCTGTTGCACCCTCTACAACCACTGTGTTTATTATTATCTGACCCTGCTGGTCATCTATGAACGTTTGAACATCTTGGCCATGTTCTGTTATAATCTCCACCCGGCATAGCCAGAAGAGGACTGGCCACCCCTCAGAGCCTGGTTCCTCTCTGGGTTTCTTCCTAGGTTCTGGCCTTTCTAGGGAGTTTTTCCTAGCCACTGTGCTTCTACATCTGCATTGCTTGCTGTTTGGGGTTTTAGGCTGGGTTTCTGTACAGCACTTTGTGACATTGGCTGATGTAAAAAGGGCTTTCTAACTTTGATTGATTGATTTATGTTGGGCAGCCTTATTAAATATTGTATAATGTTTTTTTGAAAGTCTTTTTGCCAAGACATCAACCTTTTTAATGTTACTCTAACATCAGAAGCTAAGAAGCAACACTATATATATTTATTTTAATAACTATAATAGTAATGCAAAGCACTGACACAATAGGGTTTGCTTCTTTTTATTCAACTCCAGTATGAAAAACTGATCAATTAATTAATTCCTTAATTAATTCAGTATTTCAAATGCCATGTAATTTATACTAAATTAAATTCATATTTCTGGTCTTTACCATTGATGGCCTCACAATCTAATCATATGTCAACATTACAGGAGTGTGCATTAAAATAGTCCACTTTCACAAGACTCCTCCAATGATTAATTCTTTATACTATAACTGTAATAATAGTTAGTCATATGAAACTATATCACTCTCTAAGCATACTATTATGAAAGGTCTGGATGGACACTATACCACTCAGGACAAGGGGTTTCATGGTCAAACAAGTCTTCGCCACATGTCTTCAAAGGTAGTGGTTAAAGACTGTTTCATATTTCTCCTGTTTGCCTGATGTGACTTTGGGCTCCCCATTTTGCTTGACAAAGTCCTGAGAATAAACAACAAAAACTGCCATTAACATTATACTGATTTGGTAGCATTGAATCAACAGTGTTGTTACAAACACATGAGTGCTGTAGCGATGGTACTATGTTGTTATTCCACTAGTGACCTCACCTCCAGCTCCTCCAATGAGGTGCTGCCATCCACTACTTTCTGACCAATCCCATGGCTGAAGCTCATGTAGCGCTCCTGTCAGAAGACAGCGATGTTGTGTGAGAAACCTTATATAGCTTGAGCATAGCTAGCTAATACATAAGCATTCTTTAGCACAGATAGTACATTTTGTCACCTTGCAATGCCAACATACCTGGTAAAATAAGGTTAAGTGCATGAATGAATGAATATATTAATTTATATATTGTCTTAGTACCTTGACCATCCCAGTGATTAAGTGAATACGTGAACGAATGAAAATGATGCCTCATTACTTTGACCATGCTGGTGATAACTCCTTCCTCTATGATCCTGACTGCGTTCCTCAGGCCGCGTGCGAAGGCGTCCATGGCTCCGACGTGGGCTATGAACAGGTCCTCCAGGTCCGTGGACTCCCTACGCACCTTAGCATCGAAGTTCAGACCCCCCGGCTGCAGACCACCCTGCTCTATCACAGTCTGGGGAGGATAAAACAATACATGTTCTTATGTTCTTTCTGCTGACGTTCTGATAGGTATCATCATGAAATAACTGTTTATTAGTAATTGTGTGTCCATTATCTCCACTGTCACCTTCATTATCATGGTGGTATTCCTGATGTCCATGGGGAACTGGTCTGTGTCCCAGCCCAGGTCAGGAGAACCCGTGTTGGAGTCCACAGAGCCCAGCATGCCAAACCTACACACCAGAACAGGCGTATTAGGTTAACTGGACTGGAACATCCAGATTACCAGGAATGACGTCAACTACCCAGTCCAAAAAATACCACTAGCTCCTACCCCCTATGTACTTCTGAAAGGTGTAAGAAATATGGTGAAAATTATACCTCCCCCATCATTACATCTACCCTATCAGAGGACAAGGTGGTGCATTAACATATTGATTCGACCTATCCAATCTCTTCAGACCTACACAAGTCCATCAAGGTAGAGAGCAGGTGATAGGGGGTCGGTTTGGGAAACGTGAAAGTCAACATGGCGACTTACACAGAGGCCATGATGACATCGTGTTCATAGGAATGCCCAGCCAGAGTGGTGTGGTTGGGTTCGATGTTCAGCTTGAAATGGCTGTCCAGTTCATAATGCTTCAGGAAGCCTATGACACTCATTGCATCTATGAAAAGGTGAAACAGCAACATGTACAAAGTGATGTAACATGGAAATGAAAGGCATCAGAGATTTTCTAGCATTTAGTTTTTAGATGTGGTTAGTAATGCAGATAAACTGACTCGAGGGCCTCCATAGTTCAACAGTAACCACATTGTAAGGATATACTATGTGTACATTATGTTAATGTTGTGTTATGCACCTAAAAGCCTTACCATAGTCGTATTGATGTTTGCATGGCTCTTTGGGCTTGGGTTCAATGAGGAACTGGCACTTCAACCCTATCTTCTCCTTGTACTCTGATATACAAAAACACAATCAGGTTATCATCTGAAAATGGTATGTGACAGTTAAAAGTTGGTACAGTATTATGGTAACAATGTATTACACACACAGCAGTGCTAGCTACTTACTGACAGCCATTTTGAAAAAGTTTGCCATATGTTTCAGTTCAGCGCCAACATCAGTGTTGTGTATCGAGTAAAAACCCTCCCTGCCACCCCAGAAGACTGCACAAGGAGACAAAAATACATGCATAGGTTAGGTGGTGGCAAAGACAGGGTCAGTGAAGTCATGGTGGTTAATTATGAGATATTATTTCTTCTCTCATCTCACCAAAGTTCTCTGCTCCCAGCTTCTTGGCTACATCCAGTCCTTTCTTCACCTGGGCCCCAGCATAGGCCAAAACATGGCAGTCAGGGTTGGTTGCTGCTCCATTCATGTACCTATGGTATTAGCAATAAATACAACATTAATTAAAAGAAATGTAGGCTCCAAGTCGAATGGCAAAGAGATGGCTTCATCATGAAATCTGGACAATTAGACATACATATTATGCATATAGCCAATAATATACCATATATCCTCTATTATACAGCCTACAACAGATTATCATCTCTTCCACTTTGAAGTGTGAAAATAACCTTTGGAGTGTAAAAATGACTAAGGTTGATGAGGAAAGCTGACCTTGAGTGAGCAAACAGATTGCAGGTGACCCACAGCACCTTGACCCCAGTCCTATTCTGCAGCTGCAGGGCCAGGTCTGTCATCTCATCCAGGTTGCTGTTGGACTCCTCCAGAGTCCTTCCTTCAGGGGACATGTCCCTATACAACAGGATGGATAGGAGGGTAACATAGATCAGTTAGTATACAGTTAGAACAAGCATCTTGGACGGTGCAACTTCTTCAAGGCATAAATGGCCACTCTATCCATGTCTCTACCGACTACCAAGAAGATGATTGATTTGATACTATAGGAACAATGTGACAATACCTGTCATGAAAGGTGTAGTACTTCACCTGAAAAGAACATACACATGAATCTATATGGTTTACATGTTGTTGTTTTTTAAGCTGTACATTCTTAAAGACAAAATATTAAAGGTACAGTATTTGGGTGGAAGTTCACTCACACCAAGTTTGGTGAAGAACTCAAAGGCTGCATGGAGTCTCTTCTTGGCACATTCCATGGGGGTAGCACCCTCATTCCAGGGTCTGTGTAGTGTCTGGAACCCAAAAGGGTCAGCACCTGGTGGTGGGTCAAATGGAGGAAAACAAAATACATCACATGAAGTCATCGTGACAGACCCATGATGAGAGATCGGGGTTGTTTTTTTGATGAAAGAGACAGTGATTTATTGAATTAAATGTACAAATGTTTCTGTAGTCTATGTACAGTATAAATGAGAGTGACCTGAAGCAATCAATGTGTGTTAGTGAACATTCATTACCAGTCCCACAGAAGGAGTGCCAGTAACAGACTGAGAATCTCAGCCAGTCCTCCATACTTCTGCCCAGCAGCACCTGCACAGGTAAACAGTTACATGAAGCCTGCTGGGAAACCCTCAGGTGGGATCATGCAGGTATGTAAAGGAGGTAGACTCTCACTGTGCAACAGGAAGACAACAGATACTTCCATGACACCTGACACACACAGCTCTTCTTTCATGTTTGCCACACCTACTTCTTCTGCATTGTAGTGTTGGAAACACAAGACGTTTCGAGCTCCAGCGTTGGGTACATATGGAATCTTCGGAATACCTGTGTGATACATTAATCTCGGTTAACCCAGAACTAAAATATCGCACAGTGCTTGATTTGGGAAGGAGCTCACCGGAATTGAGTACCGACACCTCAAATGTTCTACTGCTTGAGCTCCTGTTCCTCTTATAGAATATTGGCTCAAAAGTATTGTGGCGCTGCTGCACCTAAATATAAACACGACCGGCACCCAAAATGAGTACCGGTGTTGTGCCGAAAATCTCCCCCCTGCCAGAATCCCCCCTCTTCGAGTGAACGTGCACACACTCAATTCTTCATTGCTGCGACTTGTTTGCTAGTTGAGATTTCTGCTCTTCACTCCGTTGTCAGTTTAGCCTACATTTCACTGATCTTAGTAGCAGAAAGCATGTTTTATTTGTGTCCTTCAAGGCAGCTGTCAATGATCACGTTAGGCTGCGTTTCATTTTTTTTTTTTTTATGGCGGTTTGATCGCGGGGGAGGCACTAGTAATGCCTGCAGTTTTTTGGTTTGGCTATTTGTTTCAAGTGTATTAGTCTATAAATAAATCTCTTTGCCAAAATTCGTCATCTCTCCCATGTCTTATTCGACTAGTAGTTGTTCTGAAATGTGGATTTCGGCAGGCAAGAAAATGGCCTTGCCGAAACCCTCCCCCCTTCAAATTTCCTTAATTTTGTGGCTAGAGTCAAATACTTTCTGTAGCACACATCAGAGTCAAATACTTTATATAGAACAAACTTCACGTCAGGATAGGCAACCGAAATGAATAACTAATGTGTGTTATATTAAACAGAGGAGGGAGTAAAATGTAGGCAAGCAATAAACATTTCAGAACAACTACTAGTCGAATAAGACATGGGAGATGACACATTTTGGCAAAGAGATTTATTTATAGACTAATACACTTGAAACAAATAGCCAAACCGAAAACTGCAGACATTACTAGTGCCTCCCCCGCGATCAAACCGCCTTAAAAAATCTAATGAAACGCAGCCTAAAGGACACAAATAAAAAATGCTTTCTGCTACTAAGATCAGTGAAATATAGGCTAAACTGACAACGGAGTGAAGAGCAAAATCATGCAAAAATAAAACATTGCCTTGGAAAATCGGGTTTCCCTGCTAATATTGCAGAAACTTCACATTTATAAAGCATCTAACTGCCATGCACGACGAAAAACAATTTCAGTTATTGTTTGGTGAATGCATGAAACTTCCAATCTCAGCTCGTTTGCATGGTCAATTGCCACTGACTTAAAGCCTATATAGAACCTATATTGCGGAAGAAGTGTGCTATAATTGAAGCAAAGAATGATTACCAGCAAAGAATTCTGTTTCCATAGCCATGTCAAATACTTTTAAGAACTTCAGATCATCTTTGAGTTTTCCCCTTGAAGTTCCACTTCGTCTTGAATGAAAATAAGAAACGCAATCTTCACATCTACCACAAGGCGTCTCTGGTATCCAGCAGAACACTAACCGTTTAAGATTTTTGTCAAAATAGTATTTTTTGGTCCCTTTTGACAGCATCAAACCGCCTTTCAAACCCCACAAACTAGTCAGCTCTATCACCGTCTTCTTTGGTCAACGCTAACTGTCATTACCAAATTCCGTGGTAGACTTTGGATCTGATAGGCTAATCTATACATTGCAACATTATTGCAGTCATTCACATTGTACGACTTCTTTAGGGCCCCATTTACTATGGTTCTAGTCTTCAGTAGCAAGACTATGAAGACAAACAGGTCTATGACTGGGTGAATCTCGAAAGTTCATGTTATAAATCAGGGTAAACAAGATTATATAACAATGTGCAAACAAACATTTAAGTAAGACATAATATTATGCAGCCAGGGCATGTTCAATATCTGATGTTTATTTCAATTACAATGGATCTTTTACAAAATATCTGATGCAGAAACATCAACGAAAAAAAGTAGAAACAAACAGGACACCATATACACTATTCCATAAATACATATTTACATACATTATAGTAGTAGTAGTATATAGAACCCAACAGAAATTTGGTCTGGAATTCCAGGAGGAATCTGTCAGCAGCAGAAAATATTTCTATGTGCACCTTTGAAGCCCTATATCATTGGTTACTTTCAAAATAGCACCCTATTCCCATTATAGTGCACACCTTTGACCAGGGACTGGTCAAAAGTAGTATACTATGTAGGGAATAGGGTGCCATTTGGGATGAACACATTTTTCTCCCAGTACCCAATACAGTGCACAATGCAGTTTCCACAGCACATTATGAAACAATGTTTTGCATTGGTTAAGGATGTTACTTACAGTCGTTATGTTACTTATGTTACTTACAGTCGTTCTTTTCATAAACAACACACACATATTTTGCATAATATAATGGAAGGCAAAACAAATACCACCAAATACCAGGCACTGTAGGATGGAGGCACTTGTGCACCTACTGTAAGAAGACTGGTTTGGCATGGTGACGTTTGGCACATGAGGGTGGTAGACAGCGGTCCTGTACTGTATGTGTGTGTGAGATGGTGGCAATCAGGGTACTAGTCAGTTTTCAATTCTGTCAATTCAATAACATTATTTAAAATTCAATGAGTTGAAAAATACCCCATTCTTTTCAATGAAGATGTTTCCATTCATGAATTAAAATCAGTGCCTGAACTGACTAAATGGATCCATTCCCAGACCGTGGTGAGAAGAAGGAGCAGTCTCTCTTTATGACTTGGTGGGACTGAGTTCTGGCTGTATGTCTGTCTGTGTGAGCTCTTTCTTCTTCCTCCTCTTCTTTTTGCCTCGGCAGGGCTTGCACAGGCAGCACAGGATGCAGGGTGAAGCCAGCAGGAGGAGAGGAGAGGCCACCAGCACGATGACACTGACGCCAACCAGGATGCCCACCACCTGCCAAGAGGAGGGTCACACACACACACACACAAACGCACACACACACACAGGGTGTTTAGCAGGAGGCCAATAAATGTGAATGTCACATACAAAATGTCAGGCCAATGACTGTTGATTCAGGCATACAAGAAAACTTGATATAGCAAAACACAGATTTCCTGGTTTACTGGAGTGTAAAATGAGAAGAGTCACCTCACCTGTGTTCTGTTCCACATGACGGAGGCTCGGGAGTGGCCCAGCATGTTCCTGCATGGCCCCTTATCATAGTGCCTCAGAAATATATCACCCTAAACATATAACAACAGTTTTCATAGTACCTCAGAAATATTTCATCTTAACATAGAGGAATACAGTATCACCATTAACATACAACATGTAGGTTCAGACTTATTGAAGCATTTATCACTGTATGTGGACTTACATCCAGGTTCTGCAGACAGTACCAGCAGAAGGTGTGTTTGCAGCTCTTACACAGCATCTGGGCACAGCCTTGGTTCCTCTCGATGTACACACCACACATGGGGCACTGCTTGATGGGCAGATCAGAGTCACTGCATGACCGGCCCCTGGGGACAGGTGGATGAGGGGTGGAGAGGTGGGGGAGTTGGGGGGAGAGGTGGAGAGGTGGTGGGGGAGGTGAGGGAGAGTGGGTTCAGACAGAATTAGATTAAGAATGTTAATAATGTCTATACATTATAGTGTAAATATAATTATATGGTGTTAGCAGGGTTAAACCATGGAAGCTGAAGCACAGACTGTCATCTTTATTTAGCACTAATGTTAATTGGCGGTTTAACTTAATTTATTTGGGGAGAAGAAACTATGAGGGAACCTGTTGACTGAATACCATGGTAAGAAGGGATTGAATTAACTGCATTGTATTACTAAATGGACCAATAGTGTTAATCCCCCACAACAACATCAAACTGGCATTCTGTCTCTCATACTTTGGGGCTCAAATCTAAGATTTTAGAACACTTTCTGGTCTTGTCTGATGTTGTTATACTTTCGTACATTAAATCCATCGATTCAAGTACATTTCCTCAAGTACCTGAGGCACTTCGCGTTGCCAAAGCAACGGAAATGGATTCACTGACTGACTCCCCTACTCCCCTCTTTGGCAGGGACACAATGGCATTCCATTAAGCTTTCCTCCACACCTTCCAATACCACACACACACACACACACACACACACACACACACACACACACACACACACACACACACACACACACACACACACACACACACACACACACACACACACACACACACACACACACACACACACACACACACACACACATTGAAGGGTGGAAGGGTTGGGATACTGTATAGAGAGAGGGACACTGAGGAACACACTGAGCACACTGTCTGTGGCACACCAGAAATGGCATTGGGTGTAGCTAGCTTGTCCAAAAGGCCAAGACACTCTTACCAAATTGTTAATTTTACTTATTTCCAAAATGACAAGCAACAGTACTGCCAACTACTGCTTCAATCAGCATTCATCAGTTATTTAGTGACAATATTTTTTCCACCAAGGCGCCCTGACTGTGACTGACTGACCTGCTCTCTGAGGCAGGCGATGATGATGTCATAGGCTGGTGCTCGGAGCAGGCGTGCCCGTCCTGCCAGGGCCCTCTACAGCCAG
This sequence comes from Salvelinus namaycush, assembly GCF_016432855.1. Lineage (NCBI taxonomy): Eukaryota > Metazoa > Chordata > Actinopteri > Salmoniformes > Salmonidae > Salvelinus > Salvelinus namaycush. The sequence continues at coordinate 55,327,626 of NC_052311.1, forward strand.
AGCAGAAGATGGTGTGGCAGGCTGGACAGGGCACGGACGTAGGCTGGCCCTCTGAGCTGGGTCCAACGCTGCAGACAGCCTGGCACTCCAGCACCGGGCACCATGCTCTACTAGGGTCCAGCTGCACCCCTGAAACATAACAAACCAATGATGTACATAAACACATATGTATGTACATACACAGGTAACTGCCAAAATAAAGGAAACACTAGTAAATGAGGGATATAAAGTATATTGAAAGCAGGTGCTTCCACACAGGTGTGGTTCCTGAGTTAATGAAGCACTTAACATTCCATCATGCCCAGTTCACCATTATTTTGGCTACCATGGCTCAAAGAGATCTAAAGAGGGGTCTCAAATGAGCATTGGGGGTTTGTGTGTATGTGTGTGTGTGTGTGTGTCTGTGTGTGTTGTGTGTGTGTGTCTCGGTTACCAGATCTCAACCCAATTGAACACTTATGAGAGATTCTGGATAGACGCCAGAGACCGCGTTTTCCTCTACCATCAACAAAACACAAAATGATGGAATTTCTCGTGGAAGAATGGTGTCACATCCCTCCAATAGTTAAAGACACTTGTAGAATCTATGCCATGTTCTGGCAGCTTGTGGTGGCCCAACGTCCTATTTAGACGCTTTATTTGATTTTGACAGTTACCTGTATGTATGTCTATAGAATGATACCCAAAGCAAGGTATTAGATATAGAGGGTAGAGGATCCTAGATACGGGTGCCTTCAGAAAGTATTCACACCTCTTGACTTTTTCTACATTTTGTTGTGTTACTGCCTGCATTTAAAATTAGTTAAATTGAGATTTTGTGTCACTGGCCTCCACACGCCAAAGTATAATTATATTTTTTTGAAGTTTGTACAAATTAAAATAAAAAATTAAAAGCTGAAATGTCTTGCGTCAATAAGTATTCAACCCATTTGTTATGACAAGCCTAAATAAGTTCAGGAGTAAAAATTTGCTTAACAAGTCATATAATAAGTTGCATGGACTCACTCTGTGTGCAATAATAGTATTTAACATGATTTTTGAATGACTACCTTATTTCTGTACCCTACACATACAATTATCTGTAAGATCCCTCAGTCGAGCAGTGAATGGGTAAAAAAATATATATATATCTGACATTGAATATTACACTTGGTGTATCAATACACCCAGATCTACAAAGATACAGGCACCTTCCTAACTCAGTTGCTGGAGAGGAAGGAAACCGCTCAGGTATTTCACCATGAGGACTATGGCGACTTTAAAACAGTTACAGTTTAATGGCTGTGATAGGAGAAAACTGAAGATGGATCAACAACATTGTAGCCTGTACAGAATAGAAATATTCCAATACATGCATCCTGTTCCCAATTAGGCACTAAATGTGGCAAAGAAATTAACTTTATGTCCTAAATACAAAGCATTATGTTAAGGGCAAATCCAACACAACACATCACTGAATACCACTCTTCATATTTTCAAGCATGGTGGTGGCTGCATCATGTTATGGGTATGCTTGTCCTCGGCAAGGACTAGGGAGTTTTTTAGGATAAAATTCAACGGAATAGAGCTGCATCATCATTTTTGAATGACTACCTTATTTCTGTACCCTACACATACAATTATTTGTAAGATCCCTGTCGAGCAGTGAATGGGTAAAAAAAAAAGCACATGAACATTTTAGAGGAAAACCTGGTTCAGTCTGCTTTCCAACAGACACTGGGAGACAAATTCATCTTTCAGCAGGACAATAACCAAAAACAGGCCAAATATACAAATATACACAACATTGGATGTTCCTGAATGGCCTATTTACAGTTTTGACTTAAATCGGCATGACAATCTATGGCACGACTTGAAAATGGCTGTCTAGGAATGATCAACAACCAACTTGACAGAGCTTGAAGAATTATTAAAAGAATAATGTACAAATATTGTACAATCCAGGTGTGCAAAGCTCTTAGAGACTTACCCAGAAAGTCTCACAGGTATAATCGCTGCCAAAGGTTACTCTAACATGTATTGACTCAGGGGGTTAAATACTTATGTAATCAGGATATATTAGTCTCTTTTATGACATTTTTTTTTTTACAAATGTTACAATTCTTCCACTTTGACATTACAGAGTATTTTGTGTAGATCGTTGACAAAAAAAATGACAATTAAATCCATTTTAATCCCACCTTGTAAAAAGTCAAGGGGTGTGAATACTTTCTGAAGGCACTGTAGGCCTGCTTATCCTAGATGTGCCAGGGCAGGGATTTCAGTGGGGTTTATAACAGCTTTCGTAACAAAGGCACATGTTGTCCTTATCAGAGGAGCACCATAATAACATATTTTGTGCACTTTGTTCGACTTTTCCTAGATCAAATTTTTTAAGGTATTTGATTTATGACTGAACGGTGACTAATATTGGTTTCAGTGTGTTGTTGCCTCAAGGCAATCCAACCAACCTCAGATTACAATTTATAAATGTCAAACCAGCTGGGACTTTTTCTACACTGTTTTCTTCTCTTCACGCTCTCAGAAATGACTTTTGTCTCTAAACTAAAGCCAACAACAACAAACCATATTTCTTCACCAACAAAAACTGCAGACAGACAGAACAATAACAGCTTCATAATTTCCAGTAATTATTCAACTGCTATTTATAAATCGCCTTATGCTAATCTGGTAGCTTGACGAACCGTCTAGTAGCTACTAAAGTTACAAGAACCTTTCAGCTGGACTGGGACAGGGTGGGAGGGAGTCAAGATAAGGACTAGAGGGAGTCTCTCTCAGTACAGTAACCCCACAATATGCCAGGCATGTCGATACTAGAGGCAGGCTCAGATCAGCTCAGCTCACTGCCACCAGATGGCCCAGACCTGAAATAGCCTGGTTGCCGTGACAGCCGTCACCAGTCACTTCACCAGCATGCTAATGCTAATGAACGGTACCGTACCTTGTTCAAACTCCAGTCGCTGGTACAGCTCAACCTGATCCGCAGGGGCAAAACAGGCTATCTGCAAAACAACACAAAAAAATAACAGAATGGATCACGTCTGTGATTATGTCTTAAAATCAAAGGAGGACCAGCCTGGTCCCAGATCAGTTTATGCTGTATTGCCAACTTCTATGGTCATTGTCACAAACAGATCTGAGACCAGGCTTTAATGTAATGCATTCCACAGAAATTAAATGTATTGCATTCCAACGGAAATGCAGAATTTAACCAGGGATAATCATTTCAAGAGAAGATCGGTTGATTACCAAACTCCCTGACCTGATCGCAACACTACATTGGCTTGTGCTGTAGAGTATTTACCATTTACACCTGACAATGACATTTGCAAGTTCAAGGTGTGGTGGCATGATGTAAGATGTAGAAAGGTTTGGCAAATTTATCTTACCCAACGGTACCCAACCCTACTTGTGGTAACAGGCAAATACATATGAGTGTAATAGCAATGTAGCAGTGTAATAGTCAAATGGTCTAAACATTGATGTGTACCAGTGGTTATTTGAATGTGTCCAAAATGGCACCCTATTCCCTATATAATTCCCTATGTGCCCTGGTCAAAAGTAGTGCACTATAAAGGGAATAGGGTGTCATTTGAGTCGCAGCCACAGTAGAACATCCAGTACTACCTCTGAGTGGAGTAGGACTCCTGTCCTCTGACAAGCCATGTCTGGACATGTGACCGGGCTGCCCCCACCCTCCCGGATGGCCAGCTGAACATACTGCTGTAGACACTGAGGGGACAGACAACCAATGACGTAAACACAGATGTGAATAATATGTATGTCTATGGACAGAACCAGAGAGCAGGGCCATGTTCAGCAACGCACAACATTGTGAAATGTTCAGAAACATGCCTCTCTGTAGCCATGTAGAGTAAGGAATCACGTCAGCTCTGATCATTACATTTTTATCTACAACGTTCCACAACGTTCACCAACTAAAAGTGGCCCTGGATTGATGTTGATGTTGACAGTATCTGAGATATACAGTAACTAGCACTTGAACTAGACTCGTCTCTAACAAACAATTTAATGCTAAAGACAAAGCAGCCAAAAAATGCAGTCCTGCGAGTCTGTTCATGCAAAAATCTGCTGTTTTGTTTGTCAGAAGAGTCACGCCAAGCCTCACCCAGCTACTGTAGCAACAGCAGAATGCAGAAGGCATGGGGTTTATTGTCAATCAGTGCATAGTACTGGTAAGTGGTAACCAGTGTTGTGTTGACAGTATCTCTCTATGGCTGTGTTCCAAATGGCATCGTATTCCCTATATAGTGCACTACTTTCCAGGCCCATAGGGATATACCCTATGTTTGACCTTGTCCTAGCAACTCAGACTGCTGCTCCGAGCGACGCCAGCAGCCAGGCAGAGATTAGCACCTGCCAGCCAACCAACCCCACGCCAGGATATCTCACTATCCGTGTCAAGGCACATCACCTCCACCTCAGTGCGGATGGATACAGGCTGACTGAACACCAATCAATAGAAAGTCAGCTAGAGTACTGCCTGCCAGAGATAAAAGTGAAAGAGAAACTAAATGCTTTCAGGAAAGCTGTGATTAAATATACATTTTTGATTCGGCAGATAGATATGTCCTGTTGTTTGAAAGCTGAGTCTTGTTGAATTAAAATAGAGGGAGAATAGAAAATACAGGCATTTTCCTGCCAAGTATCAGATATGAGAAGAGAAGTTATGGCAGGTTTGTGTTGTCTACCTACCGGGGTGCAGAAGACACAGTCACAGGTGTGCAGCGTGCTGGTTGCTGCTGAGGGGTGCTCACTAAGGCACAGCTTGCAGTAGACCACCACATCAGCCTGGGTGGAGAAGGAGGCCACTACAGCCCCGGCCTGGCCCAGAGGCTGGGATGGACTGCTGTTGGCTATGGGGCCCTGACCCTGGCTCTGGCCCCGGGCTGGACTGTTGTTGTTAGCCATGGGGGGAGCAGAGCGGTCAGTCAGCGCTGTCTGGAAGCTTCTTTTAGCCCTTCTGCTGTAGGAAGTGTGGAGGGCTGTGCTCCATGATCTGGGGGGTGGTGGAGAACAGAAGACAAGCAGTCAGCCTATAACCTCGCCAGTCCCCATCTAGTTGTGTTTAAAACAGCTGATAGCCTCGCCAGTCCCCACATCATCTAGTTGTGTTTAAAACAGCTAATAGCCTCGCCAGTCCCCACATCATCTAATGGTGTTTAAAACAGCTGATAGCCTCGCCAGTCCCCACATCATCTAGTTGTGTTTAAAACAGCTGATAGCCTCACCAGTCCCCACATCATCTAGTTGTGTTTAAAACAGCTGATAGCCTCGCCAGTCCCCACATCATCTAGTTGTGTTTAAAACAGCTGATAGCCTCGCCAGTCCCCACATCATCTAGTTGTGTTTAAAACCGCTGATAGCCTCGCCAGTCCCCACATCATCTAGTTGTGTTTAAAACAGCTGATAGCCTCGCCAATCCCCACATCATCTAGTTGTGTTTAAAACCGCTGATAGCCTCGCCAATCCCCACATCATCTAGTTGTGTTTAAAACAGCTGATAGCCTCGCCAGTCCCCACATCATCTAGTTGTGTTTAAAACAGCTGATAGCCTCGCCAGTCCCCACATCATCTAGTTGTGTTTAAAACAGCTGATAGCCTCGCCAGTCCCCACATCATCTAGTTGTGTTTAAAACAGCTGATAGCCTGCCAGTCCCCACATCATCTAATGGTGTTTAAAACAGCTGATAGCCTCGCCAGTCCCCACATCATCTAGTTGTGTTTAAAACAGATAATAGCCTCGCCGGTCCCCACATCATCTAGTGGTGTTTAAAACAGCTGATAGCCTCGCCAGTCCCCACATCATCTAGTTGTGTTTAAAACAGATAATAGCCTCGCCAGTCCCCACATCATCTAGTTGTGTTTAAAACAGATAATAGCCTCGCCAGTCCCCACATCATCTAGTGGTGTTTAAAACAGCTGATAGCCTCGCCAGTCCCCACATCATCTAGTGGTGTTTAAAACAGCTGATAGCCTCGCCAGTCCCCACATCATCTAGTGGTGTTTAGAACAGCTGATAGCCTCGCCAGTCCCCACATCATCTAATGGTGTTTAGAACAGCTGATAGCCTGCCAGTCCCCACATCATCTAATATTGTTTAGAACAGCTGATAGCCTCGCCAGTCCCCACATCATCTAATAGTGTTTAGAACAGCTGATAGCCTCGCCAGTCCCCACATCATCTAATAGTGTTTAGAACAGCTGATAGCCTCGCCAGTCCCCACATCATCTAATGGTGTTTAAAACAGCTGATAGCCTCGCCAGTCCCCACATCATCTAATAGTGTTTAGAACAGCTGATAGCCTCGCCAGTCCCCACATCATCTAATGGTGTTTAGAACAGCTGATAGCCTCGCCAGTCCCCACATCATCTAATGGTGTTTAGAACAGCTGATAGCCTCGCCAGTCCCCACATCATCTAATGGTGTTTAGAACAGCTGATAGCCTCGCCAGTCCCCACATCATCTAATGGTGTTTAGAACAGCTGATAGCCTCGCCAGTCCCCACATCATCTAATGGTGTTTAGAACAGCTGATAGCCTCGCCAGTCCCCACATCATCTAGTGGTGTTTAAAACAGCTGATAGCCTCGCCAGTCCCCACATCATCTAGTTGTGTTTAAAACAGCTGATAGCCTCGCCAGTCCCCACATCATCTAGTGGTGTTTAGAACAGCTGATAGCCTCGCCAGTCCCCACATCATCTAGTTGTGTTTAAAACAGCTGATAGCCTCGCCAGTCCCCACATCATCTAGTGGTGTTTAAAACAGCTGACAGCCTCGCCAGTCCCCACATCATCTAGTTGTGTTTAAAACAGATGATAGCCTCGCCAGTCCCCACATCATCTAATGGTGTTTAAAACAGATGATAGCCTCGCCAGTCCCCACATCATCTAATGGTGTTTAAAACAGATGATAGCCTCGCCAGTCCCCACATCATCTACTTCCAGGTTGCTTCCCAAATAGTGCACTACTTTTAACCAGAGCCCTATTTTGGATGTGGCCCCAGACATATAATTATCACTTCCTGTTAATGAACAGAGGAGCCATTACTCCCCCTCCTTCCAGCAGTATTAGTATGTGTAGCCGTTGGTAACATGGATGTTTTACATTGGCATCTACGGTGCAACACTTCTACGGCGCATCACAAAATCATGGGTAATATCTTTGTGTCTTTGCAATAGACAAACAAGAGAAGAGGTGTTATCCCTTTTACCAATAAAATGTGTCTTTCAGGTTTAGCCAGAAGGAAAATATTAATTTCAGAATTCATTGAAGAGCAGGAAACTCGTGGTGCTGCTGCCGATTGACCCATTTCACATGTTCTGGGCTAATCCAAGCTAGAGAAGAGGACAAAGTCTAACTAAGAGGTCTAACTGTAGCTCAGGTCATCTGGTGTTGGGCCCTGTGAAAGAGTACAAACCCAGAGCCAATTTCTCTGCCCTCAAATCCAATGAGGGAAAATAAAGAATTAAGTAGTAAAATAGATTTAGCACGACAGAATGAGTGGCTAAAAAGCTGTTGATTATGCATGTGTCTATCTACAGTTTCTCATTCTCCACACAAAGTGCAGTCGCTGTTTAAATTGGCAGGCAAATTTATACCAGCCAAATCAATAGAGCCAACATCACTGTCCTAAATTTTACTGTGCTCCTCTATCTAACATTGATTTATGGCACACGTGCAAAACACTGATACTTGCACTTGAATGTGCACATTTTATTTCTGCACAGTCATTATTTCTCTCTGTCCCATAGGAGTGAAGCCCTTCTGTATTGTGGTGGAGAATGGAGAGCAGGGTGAAGAAATCCGACAATGCTACTTACTCCTGTCTATCTGTTCGTCAGTGTCAGTCTGTCAGCCTATCAGTTTGTAAGACTGCCCGCCTGTCTGTCTGTCTGTCATTTAGTCTGTCTGTCCTGCACAACCATAACAGGAAGGTAGCAGTAACAAACAGACCTGTTATTACCGGTAATAAAAACTCTGTTATTTTGCATTGCGACACAATGGTGCTTTATCAGTTTCCTCTATCTCTCCGCCTGGAAAGTTCCTCACCCTTTTGTTATCTTGATGAAATATTGCAACTTGCAAAATGATACAAATGGAGGAAAGGATCACCAATGTCACTGGAGTGTTTGGATCCAGCCATTGACACAACAATCTGGGGGTCAGTTGGAGTGAACCGCTAGCTTGTAGCATACAACAACAACAAACATGTTTATACCGTCATCATGATGTAGACAAGCTTTGATTAACTAACCATATGGCCTTTGCTTTGACTAATAACAGATTTCACATTACAGTGAGTTCTGTTTCTAACCATACTGTAGGCATTCTCCATGGATCAAAGTCTAGGTTGAATCCCAGCCAGGGATCAAAGCCTCATTGTCCAGTACACAAGCAGAAACGGAAAAACAGCTCAGCTCGGTGAATAGTTGCCATACATACAGAGTGACTGGCTGTGTTCTGTTGGAAGGAGGCAGCTGGGCCTGGGCCTATGCTGCCGGACTTACAATCCTGTGTGTGTGTGTGTGTGTGTGTGTGTGTGTGTGTGTGTGTGTGTGTGTGTGTGTGTGTGTGTGTGTGTGTGTGTGTGTGTGTGTGTGTGTGTGTGTGTGTGTGTGTGTGTGTGCGAGAGCAAACGAGAGAGAATGAGAGAAAGAAAGACATTCATCTTGCTGCAGTTAATGCGGGTCTAAATGTCAAATTGTTTCTACTCCAATTCCTATGAAAATGCTGTTTTAATGAATCAAAGAAACAAACAAAACCATAATTTGTTTATTATTGTGTTATTACCAAATACTGTATATATGTTGTAGTACATGTTAAACTACAGTAAATGGGAGTGACAACCTCTTTATATGAGGGTATCCCCCTAATAAAGTATATTCTTCAACCAGAATTCATAGAGGAATAATCTGAAATATACTCATTGTTCGCATGTAGTTGACAGCAGAAGAATACAAGATGAGCCCGACTGACACAATTTCACTTTCCAAGGTTGTAGCTATACTGACATAGGTCCACATTGAAATTCTGCAACATACACACATTAAACCATTCCTTACACAGAAAATGACATTACATGCCACACAGATGTCACAATAAATACGGAAACACTAGGGGGGAAAAGACCGAGGGGGGAAGAGAGAGAGACCTACCTCCTCGGTCAGGTCGCCTACTTCGTGTAGCCTACGAGCTGCTTCTGTCCAGATTAACAGCCGCAGTGCTTTTACTAGGACACATGCACATCTGTTGATACACAGTCACCTACAAAACACCTCCGCTCGGTCGCCACGATATTCACACAAGCACCACCCATTTACCTCTTTCTTCCAACTGCACTAGACACACCTCCCTGCCTGGCCTACAATCACCAACGCAATCAGTGTTGGCATGCACAGTCAGTCCCGTGTTTCCAGATGGACGGGTGTGTGTGTGTAGTATTGTTCCGCCAACGATGTTCTTGCTGCCCTGCCTGCTGCTTACTTGACCAGGAAGCGGTAGGCTATTGGTGGAATGTCCTCTAGCCTGCCCCTGGCGGCTTGCATAGAAAAAAAGCAAAAGCAAAAACCTACAAGCATCATCTCTCACTTCAGGAGTTCGTCCTTTTTGACTACATAATTCATCTTATTGTTACAAATCCACAGAAGCTTCTCTTGTGATATCTCCTGGTTGGGTAGAATATCGCAGTAAATGTGTTTTTACTTTCGATATTCAGGGTTTGCTCGTCAATAGCTCTCTGACGGAAGGTGCTAGGATGATGAGAATGATATATATATTGAATTGGATGACCGTAGAGAGCAAGGTACACACTATGTTTTTACCGATAGTCAAACTCTTCCCTTCAGAGCCAAGAATAATGCAATATACTGTTTCCTGGCGCTCTGGTGGTTTAGGGATAGTCAAACTCTTCCCTTCAGAGCCAAGAATAATGCAATATACTGTTTCCTGGCGCTCTGGTGGTTTAGGGACCATCGTAAAAGTGCAATACCGGTGATAAAAAATATATGTTTTTGCATTCCAATTTAGGAGGGTTAGCCCTATATGACGATTACACACACTGCATAGGGCCTCCAGTCACTAAAGGGCCAAGCATTTTTATTAGTTACCTCTAACTACTAATATTTGACCCATTTACAAGGATACTTTTCAAACGCCTCCTTTCTAGGTGAAATTGAAATGTAAAACCAGATAATGTGAAGTAACTGACCCCACTCATCCATGCTACATTCATTAGAATTCCAGTTCAGTACTTCCCTGATTTTATAGGCATATTTCTTGTGATAGGTCAAACTTTCAATACCTTCCTATCCATATGAGCTACAGATCTACAGACAAGGGTAGTGGGTTCCTTCACCTCTCTTATACATTTTTTAATTCCTCCCCTTCGATTCTCTAGAAATATTTTTCTTATTACAGCTTTAGATGTTAATTCAATAGCTTCCTATCTACATTATAAGGGCACAAGGCGAGACCCAAATGCAGACACAGGAGGGAGATGGTTGAGCTCTGAGATTTATTATAACATAGGGAGTAGGCAAAGGCAGGTCGGGGGACAGGCAAGAGTTCATAAACCAGGTCAGAGTCCAAACAGTACCAGGCGATAGGCAGTCTTGAAGTCAGACCAGGCAGGGGTCAGAAACCAGATCTGAGTCCAAAACAGTACAAGGGGATAGGCAGGCTTGTAGTCAGAACAGGCAGAATGGCCAGGCAGGTGGGTTCGGAGTCAGGAAAGGCAAGGGTTGAAACCAGGAGGACTAGAAATAAATGGAGAAAATAGGAGCAAGAAAAACCGCTGGTTGATTTGGCAAACAAGACGAACTGGCACAGAGAGACAGGAAACACAGGGATAAATACACCGGGGATAATAAGCGAAACCTGGAGTGGCTGGAGACAATCACAAGGACAGGTGAACCAGATCAGGGTGTGACATACATGACATATACATCTAAAACCACTTGAGGTTACGTCTCTGACCGCGCTCGTCCATAGTAGTCTACACACATTAGAATTGCAATTTTTATTTACTGATATTACATAAATATCTCCTGTGATAGTTCTAATTTTCAATAGCTCACTGTCCATATGAGTTACAGATCAACAGACTCGTGTGTTGGTTTCATTGACCGCTCTTATCAAAGGTACACCTTCATATTTTTTCCAAAATGGCTCACCTTTGATTTTCTAAAAATATATCACCAAGTACAGCTGTGGTTATTAATTCATGTACAGATCTAATTTGTGGCAAATCCAACATAACACATCACTGAGTATGTTACGTTGGATTTGCCTCAAACACAACGCTTTGTATTCAGGACATAAAGTGAATTTCTTTGCCACTTTTTGCAGTTTACTTTAGTGCCTTATTGCAAACATGATACATGTTTTGGAATATTTTGTATTCTGCACAGGCTTCCTTCTTTTCACTCTTTAATTTAGGTTAGTATCGGGGAGTAACTAAAATATTGTTTATCCATCCTCAATTTTCTCCTATCACAGCCTTTAAACTCTGTAACTGTTTTAAAGTCCCCGTTGACCTCATGGTGAAATCTCTGAGCAGTTTCCTTCCTCTCTGGCAACTGAGTTAGGAAGGGTGCCTGTTTCTTTGTAGTGAATGGGTGTATTGATATACCATCGAAAGTGTAATTAATAACTTCACCTGCTCAACGGGATATTCAATGTCTGCTTTTTTTTACCCATCTTCCAGTAGATGCCCTTCTTTGCGATGTTAGCTCACTGTAGTTTGGGGAGAGGAATGAAGTGGGCGGCTTTGGAAAACCGGTCGACCACAGTCAGGATGGCAGTGTTGCCCTCAGACAGAGGGAGACCCGTGACGAAATCCAGGGATATATGGGACCAGGGACAGTGAAGGACAGGCAGTGGTTGTGGAAGACCAGCTGGAGCTTGCCGAGGAGTTTTGTTCTGTGCGCAGACTGTGCAGGCGGCAACAAACGCGGCAACATCCAGAACCATAGTAGGCCACCAAAAGCGTTGTCACACGAAGGCCAGGGTTCGACGAGAGCCTGGGTGACAGGCAAGCCTGGAGGAATGGGCCCACTCCAGGACTGCGGAGCGGACAACATCAGACACAAACATCCAGGTTATCTGGGCTCACCCCAGGGTTCGGCTGGGACCACTGCACCTCCCGGACCTGTTTCCCTATACCCCAGCTGAGTGCCGTCGCTAGGCACAAGGTGGGAAGGATGGTCTTGGGCTCCGAGGTGGTAACCGTGGGGTTATAGCGGTTTTTGTGGTCGGTCCACACAATGAACGAATGTTCCGCCCCTTCTAGCCAGTGTCTCCATTCCTACAACGCCATCTTCACCGCAAGAAGCTCCCGATTCCCCACATCGTAGTTCCTCTCCGTGGCGCTGAGGCGGTGGGAGAAGAAGGCGCAGGGATGCAGCTTAAGGTCCATGGCAGAACGTTGGGACAGAACAGCCCCCACTCCGACATCCGAAGCATCGGCCTCCACCACGAACTGACTGGAAGGGTCAGGATGAACCAGGATAAGAGCAGTGGTGGAGCGGTGTTTAAGGTCCCGGAACGCCCGGTCAGTGGCAGAGGACCACATGAACGGAACCTTGGTAGAGGTGAGTGTAGACAGGGGGGAGGCCATGGTGCTGTAACCCCAGATAGAGTGGTGATAAAAGTTGGTAAACCCCAAGAAGCGTTGCAGCTGCACCCTGGACGTAGGCTGAGGCCAATCCACCACTGCTCTCACCTTCTCAGGATCCATCTGGACACTCCCAGCAGAGATTATGTAGCCCAGAAAGGGAATGGTGGAGCAATGGAGCTCACACTTTTCCGCCTTAACAAACAACTGGTTCTCCAGAAGGCACTGGAGAACCTGTCGGACGTGGAGCACGTGTTCTTGGGGAGCGAGAGAAGACGAGGATGTCGTTGACGAAGACGAACCGGTTCAGCATGTTGCGGAGAATATCATTCACCAGAGCCTGGAACACGGCAGGGGCGTTGGTAAGGCCAAAAGGCATGACCAGATTTTCGTAGTGGCCGCTGGCCATGTTGAAGGCATTCTTCCATCATACCCCTCCCGTATTCGCACCAGGTGGTAGGCATTTCGTAGATCCAGCTTGGAGAAAACAGTGGCCCCCTGGAGTGCCTTGAAGGCAGAGGAAACGAGTGGTAGCGGATAACAGTTCTTCACAGTAATGTCATTGAATCCCTGGTAGTCAATGCACGGGCGCAGGGTCTTGTCTTTTTTCTCCACGAAGAAGAAACCTGCGTCAGCGGGAGAGGAAAAGGGATGAATAAATCCTGTAGCTAGGTAGTCCCCAATGTAGGTCTCCATAGCCTTGGTCTCTGGTCCCGACAGAGAGTACAAACGTTCCCGGGGCGGCGTGGTGCTAGGGAGAAGGTCAATCCCGCAGTCATAGGGGTGGTGCAGCGAAAGGGAAGTGGCTCGGGACTTGCTGAACACCTCCCAGAGGTCCTGGTACTCCGTGGGATTGGCGGAGAGGTCCGGAGCAACTTCCGAGCCCCCAGGAAGACATCCCGGGCAGGTTGTGCCGACTTCAGACAATGGGCATGTCAGAACGTACTCCAGCCCATGATAGCACCCATAGAGCAGTTGATGAGGGGATTGTGTCACGAGCCAGGAGAAACACAAAACCACTGGAATCTGGGGGGATTTGATAAGCAGGAATTGAATGGTCTCGCTGTGATTCCCTGACACACGTAGGTTGATGGGAGTGGTGTTATGGGTGACCCGATCTATAGAGCGCCCATCGCGTGCTCTAACATTCATGGGGATGGAGGGGCTGAGTGGGGATGTTCAGTGTGGCGTCCAAAAAGCTGTCATTGGCTCCAGAGTCAATGAGGACCCGAAGAGATTTGAACAGGCAGCTTCTCTCCCGGAGAACGGGGCATCAAATACCTTCCCGGGCAGGTTGTGCAGACTTCAGACAATGGGCATGGCAGAACGTACTCCAGCCCATGATAGAACCCATAGAGTGTCACTGGAGCCAGGAGAAACACAAAACCACTGGAATCTGGGGGGATTTGATAAGCACACAAACCCCTCCAGACTCACGCACGTGGCCGGCTGTCGTTCCCATGCGGTGGTAGCACAAATGAGAGCCCTCCCAGACATCAGCGTGATGAGGTAGACTATCTTGGAGCGATCCGAGGGGAAGGAGGAGGGCTGAAGCTCGAAAATGAGGGCACACTGAGCTAAAAACGCCCGACAGGTGCTCGACTCTCCCTTAAAGTGTTCCGGGGGAGGTAAACGGGGCTCCCGGGTAGATGGAGTGGCCGGTGGGGTGGCGCTGCTAACCGCCGAGTTGCTGAGGGGTGGTGGGGTTACCACCGTGGCAGGCTGTCCCCCAGACAACCCGCGGAATAGATCCAGCAGCATGTCCAACGCCCGGTCATGGCGCTCAGCCAACATTTGGACCCCCTCCATAAGACCACAAAGCAATTCCAAGGGTCCTTGGGAAGAGATGGCGTTGCGCAGCTGGCCCGGGTCTGCTGGGTCAGTCATGGCCAGTTCGTACTATCAGGTAGGAAGGTAAGACCCAGAGGCAGACAACGTCGAATTAACAATGGTTTAATAATCCAACAGGGGCAGGCAATAGACAGGTCAAGGCAGGCAGGAGTCAATAAACCAAAGGTGGGGCAACGGTACCGGACGGCAGGCAGGCTCAGGGTCAGGGTAAGCAGAGGTCAATAATCCAGAGGTGGGGCAAAGGTACAGGTCGGCAGGCAGGCTCAGGGGCAGGCAGAGTGGTCAGGCAGGTGGGCTCAGAGTCAGGACAGGCAAGGGTCAAAAGCAGGAGGGCGAGAAAAAGAGAGTCTGGGAAAAGCAGGAGCTGAGACACAAAAACGCTGGATGACTTGACAAACAAGACGAACTGGCAACAGACCAACAGAGAACACAGGTATAAATACACAGGGGGTAATGGGGAAGATGGGTGACACCTGGAGGGGGTTGGAGACAATCACAAAGACAGGTGAAACAGATCAGGGTGTGACAGCTATCTTCTGTATACCACCCCTACCTTGTCACAACACAACTGATTGGCGCATTAAGAAGGAACGCATTAAGAAAGAAAGAAATTCCACAAATGAACTTTTAACAAGGCACACCTGTTAATTGAAAGGCATTCCAGGTGACTACCTCATGAAGCTGGTTGAGAGAATGCCAAGTGTGTGCAAAGCTGTCATCAAGACAAAGGGTGGCTACTTTGAAGAATCTCAAATATAAAATATATTTTGATTTGTTTAATACTTTTTTGGTTATTACATGATTCCATGTGTGTTATTTTATATGTGTGATGTCCACTATTATTCTACAATGTAAAAATAAAGAATAACACTGTGATGAGTAGGTGTGTCCAAACTTTTAACTGGTACTATACATCTAAAACCCTCCTCCCTATTACACCAATTAGATGTATTAAAAAAAACTTCTTTTTTTTTTTTTTTTACAAATGTTAGAATTTTTCTTACACTTTGACATTACATATTATTTTGTGTATATTGTTGACAAAAAAATACAATTAAATCAATTTTAATCCCACTTTGTAACACAACAAAATGTGGTAAAAGTCAAGGGGTGTGAATATGCATTGTGTATATGTAATTTGGACTGGAAGCAATTGAAAATTAGATCTGTAAAAATAAGATAAATATTTGTAGAAAATCAAAGGGGAGGAATTTTGAAACAATAAAAGGTGTACGATTGATAAGAGAGGACAAGGAACCCATCACACTTGTCTGTATATCTATAGCTCATATCGACAGATATGAGCTATTGAAAATTAGACTTATCACAGGAATTATTCGTATGAATATCAATGCAATATAAAATTGCAATTATAATGGGTGTACTATGGACAAGGGAGGTCAACGATATAAACTGATGTATATGTCATTTGGACTGGAAGCTATTGAAATTTAGATATGTACATTAATTAGTAACCACAGCTGTAAAAAGTAATTCACTTTGATAATAGAGGTCAGGGAACACACCGCACTTGTCTGTACATGTAGAGCGGAAGCCATTAAAAAGGATAATTATGGAATATTCATTTATAAATCAGGGAACTTTAAAATGGGAATTCTAATGGGTGCATCATGGGTTAGAGGCAATAGTGACTTTGCCACAGGTGATTTTAGCTTTCTAGGTCATGCAAGTAGGCTACAGTAGGTTGCGTACGAGTGAGAAAGATCATAGGCCTATTTATGTTTTTTGAGCTCATATTTTTACATAAAATCCATTAAAAATAAACAAGATACAATTTTAAAATGTAATTACTGAGGGATAAACAGTTGGTTTAAGATCTATAGATTATTTAATTTAAAAAAAAGTTTCTGTAAACACCAGCTATAGCTGATTGCACTTTTAAGACGGTCCCTCAGCAGCGATTGCATAATATTCCCCTACTGAAATCAACATAGAGCAACTTTTTTTCCAAAGGAAATTAATGGGGTCCTTACCCTCATCTGATAGATATATCACCGAATCATCCTAGGACCTTCTGTCTAAGAGGTATTGACGAGAAAACTGAATATCAAATCAATATACAAACTGAAACCAAATGTACTGTGGTGATAAACCTCCAGTGTTCCACAAATGGCTATTGCAATTATTGGTTTAAGCATAGGCTACTCTAGCTATCCTATAAGATTCGAATAATTAAAATGTATTTATAACGTCAACAAAACTTTATATCATGGCCAATTTTCTGCAATTCTTGCCATTTTTTTCTGTTCTTCTTGACAATACAAGCGCGGTTGGGGAATTTATTATGAGTGTGGAAGCAAGTGGAAACTCCCAAAACAGTCTGAGCATGCGCCCAGCATTAGGGACTTTTATTTCAGAAGTTTTGCTACCGCAGCCTATAAAAATGACCGACAACCGATTGCACAGCTCATTTCTCAGTCGAAAAGAAACACACAAAGTGATGCAATGTTGTAATGTAGCCTATATCGTTCTGTCAAATTAACAATTATGTTACAGTGTAACGAAAAAGGCGAGATTTTACCTGGTAAGAAATCACTTTCCTCTAATCTTTCGTGGATTGACAGTTTACAATTTTAGCTATGCGTTAACCGAGATTACAATGGTTCAATCTAAACAAAAAGGGATAGGCCTATGATATATATGTATGGAAGCAATTGATGAAATACAAGAAAACTCTGTATTTAGGCCTACACTATAAACTATACAGTTAGGTGTTAATGTTAAGATCTAAAATGTAATGGAAATGCGTTTGTTAGGAATGTAGGGCAGGCAGGCACGAGATGATGTAATGTTTACAGTCAGAAAGTAGTTTAGATGGGGAACAACCAATGAGAATAACAGGGTCGATGTGAAAGTGATATTTTTGCATTAGCCTACACTACACTTCTTTCATCTTTCCATCACATTTTCTTTCGAATTAATTAAGCAAATGCATATTATTATCATGTTATAACAACACTGAAATATTTGTTTCTGTTATTTTTGCATGCTCTCTCATCCAAGAAAGGAGCTTACAACTTCAGTTACACGCTCTTAGCAAATCTATGTCATGTTGTGCGGTGGAAAGGCTGTGCGTGTACTTGTTGAGCTCCCGGACCATCACAGAGTATGAGAGCCAGGTGATCTGGTCCCAGAGAACAGACATGGAGAAGGCTGCCAAACTGCTCCAGGTGGTGCTGAAGAAGGGTCGCAACGCCTGTCTGCTCTTTTTCGACTCACTAGAAAAGTGTTGCCAGTGCCCACCACAGTTCGAAAGAGTCACCGGCCTCCCAGGTAAGTCTCTTCAAAAGTGTACATTTTTTCATTTGATTAATTGCAAGTAAATTACTTTGGCCTACATGTCTATACTTTTAATGTTGTTTTCATCAACATTTAAATATGGTTATGGATAGTCTAGGCTTACGGTGATTTTGTGATTCTAAATAAAATAAAGGTTAACTAAAATAAATAAATAGAAATAGTAATGTTATGTGGTATTTAGAGAGGTAGGCTAACTTGGCCTAGATTGCAGCACGTTTTCTTTGTAGTATATGGTGTATGTTATGTATATGGTAAGCCAAATTCTACCCCACTTTACCTTTTGGAAGCACTGGAAACCCAGCACCATTTGGTGTCCGATGCAGGTGAGGCCCAATAATGTTCCAGAGGCTCAAGAATGTTCCATTCCTCATATAAAATCCATTTTTTTAAAAGATAAAGTGTAGGCTTACATCTAAATGGTTTCTCCACGTGTCCAAAACTAAAGCTCATAGAAGGTTTTTACAGTATGTCATCATCATGACGCAACGGGAATCGCCGGGATACTATTGTCAACAACAGGCTATTTCCCATTTTTCAACCTCTTCCCTTTTTTCTCACATCCCAAACAACAGAGAGGAGGAGGACCAACACTGCCCCAACTTACGTCATCAACATCAGCCATTCCAATTTGAGTAACTGCATCATTGGAGATGGCAACTTTCAAGGTGTGACAACGTGTATACAACAACCTCAGAGCATGGGTTCAGAGGATTCTAGGCATGGTAAGTTACAGTCAAATTCTCATCAATTCATATAATTAAAGTGATGTGTTACAAGATTCAAGCACATTCACAGATACAAGCACATATAGTTGAATTCAGAAGTTTACATACAGTTAAGGTTGGAGTCATTAAAACTTGTTTTTCAACCACTCCACAAATTTCTTGTTTACAAACTATAGTTTTGGCAAGTCGGTTAGGACATCTACTTTGTGCATGACACAAGTAATTTTTCCAACAATTGTTTACAGACACAGTAATTCACTTATAATTCACTGTATCACAATTCCAGTGGGTCAGAAGTTTACTAAGTTGACTGTGCCTTTAAACAGCTCAGAAAATTCTCGAAAATTATGTCATGGCTTTAGAAGCTTCTGATAGGCGAAATAACATCATTTTAGTCAATTGGAGGTGTACCTGTGGATGTATTTCAAGGCCTACCTTCAAACTCAGTGCCTCTTTACTTGACATCATGGGAAAGTAAAGAGAAATCAGCCAAGACCTCCACAAGTCTGGTTCATCCTTGGGAGTAATAACAGCCCCCTTGGGAGCAAAGGCCTGAAGGTACCACGTTCATCTGTACAAACAATAGTACGCAAGTATGAACACCATGGGACCACTCAGCCGTCATATCGCTCAGGAAGGAGAAGCATTCTGTCTCCTAGAGATGAACGTACTTTGGTGCAAAAGTGCAAATCAATCCCAGAACAACAGCAAAGGACCTTGTGAAGATGCTGGAGGAAACGGGTACAAAAGTATCTATATCCACAGTAGAACGAGTCCTATATCGACATAACCTGAAAGACCGCTCAGCAAGGTAGAAGCCACTGCTCCAAAACCGCCATAAAAAAGCCAGACTACAGTTTGCAACTGCACATAGGGACAAAGATCGTACTTTTTGGAGAAATGTCCTCTGGTCTGATGAAACAAAAATAGAACTGTTTGTCCATAATGACCATTGTTATGTTTGGCAGAAAAAGGGAGAGGCTTGCAAGCCGAAGAACACCATCCCAACCGTGAAGCACGGGGGTGGCAGCATCATGTTGTGGGGGTGCTGTGCTGCAGGAGGCACTGGTGCACTTCACAAAATAGATGGCATCACGAGGAGGCTAAATGATGTGGATATATTGAAGCAACATCTCAAGACATCAGTCAGGAAGTTAAAGTTTGGTCGTAAATGGGTCTTCCAAATGGACAATGACCCCAAGCATACTTCCAAAGTTGTGGCAAAATGGCTTAAGGACAACAAAGTCAAGGTATTGGAGTGGCCATCACAAAGCCCTGACCTCAATTCTATAGAAAATGTGTGGGCAGAACTGAAAAGGCGTGTGCGAGCAAGGAGGCCTACAAACCTGACTCAGTTACACCAGCTCAGTCAGGAGGAATGGGCCAAAATTCACCCAACTTATTGTGGGAAGCTTATGGAAGGCTACCCGAAATGTTTGACCCAAGTTAAACAACTTAAAGGCAATGCTACCAAATACTAATTGAGTGTATGTAAACTTCTGACCCAATGGGAATGTGATGAAAGAAATAAAAGCTGAAATAAATCATTCTCTCAACTATTATTCTGACATTTCACATTCTTAAAATATGGTGGTGATCCTAACTGACCTTATACAGGGAACTTTTACTAGGATTAAATGTCGGGAATTGTGAAAAACTGAGTTTAAATGCATTTGGCTAAGGTGTATGTAAACTTCCGACTTCAACTGTATATACTATTATAATTATTCACTTCTCTTTTTGACCGGCACCGTTGGAGCTCGGAGCTTAAGAATTTCATTTTACCCTTCACTTTACCTTTCGTTAATGAGTTCAAAGAAGCCATTAGATTCATAACTTTCATATACTGTACTGCATTCCATTGATGACTCTATTACAGAGACAATGGGAGGCAACGTCACCAGTGATCACCAGAGAGCAGTACAGGCCTGTCCAGATCCAGAGCTCCAGAGGAGTATCCAGGTCTACGGGTCCCAACTGCAATATGTCATCATCGGGGACAACAACAACCTGCAGGCTGAAGACACACCGGAAGAGGAAGAAGGGGAAGAAGAAAAACTCATTAATGAAAGTAACTGATTAGATTTGTGTAGTGCTTTTCCAGATGTTCAAAGTGGTTTACATTGTATTGGGGAAACTCCCCTCATACACCACCAACTAGTTTCCATTTAAATCATTTAGCAGACTCTTTTATCCAGAGTGACTTATAGGAGCAATTAGGGCACATCGACAGATTTTTCATCTAGTCGCCTCAGCGGTTCAAACCAGTGACCTTTCAGTTACTGGCCCAATGCTCTTAACCGCTCGGTTACCTGCCTCTGGTGCCAAAGGTTACATGTTCGAATCCAGTGGTAGAAAGTTGTTTTTGAGATTTTTGTTTTAAGCCTATCCCAAACCTTAACACTTACCTTAACCATTCAGAGTAAATGCCTAACCTTAAGATTTCGGAGTTAAAGCATACACTTAACCCTAACCTTAAAAGTTTGGAGTTAATGCCTAAACTTAACCCTAACCGTAAAAATGTGGAGTTAATGCCTAAACTTTAATGTCTAAACTAGTTGTTGTGTGGCACTGCATCAGTATCCTATCAGAGCCATACATATATGGCTCTTCTATCCTAGATGCCATCTCCTGCTGTTGTGCCCTTGAGCAAGCTACTGCACCACGGTCG
Source organism: Salvelinus namaycush (assembly GCF_016432855.1). Lineage (NCBI taxonomy): Eukaryota > Metazoa > Chordata > Actinopteri > Salmoniformes > Salmonidae > Salvelinus > Salvelinus namaycush. Next base: position 55,348,830 of record NC_052311.1, read on the forward strand.
ACCGTGGCTCTCAATCTCCATAAGTGATATGGGGACAAAATGTATGGCCATTGGCTACATTGTAATGTTCCTTGCTGTGTCGATGAACTTGATTTCTGGGGAATGTATATTTATTGTAAATTGTAGTGTATTGTTTGGATAGTATAACTTAACCCACATAATCAAAGAATGAACCATATTTTTGGTCCGTAGACTTATGGAATAAGTATTGAATCATACAGTACCTACATTACGTTCTGTGAACCCAATGTATAATGACCGCACTGACCACTGCTACTGATAAAGTGCATTTAATTTATTTTAAGTATTTACTTGCTGCAAAAAAAAAAAAAAAGTGCTGTTTTACTTTGAATGTATTCTTAATGTATTAATTTAAATGAATGTGTTAGGACATACTGATTTATCTTTACTGAAAATTATACTGTACATATTCACTGTTCTACTAAGTTATCAACATTTGTTGAAATAGGTTATTTCTATAGAAAGAAAAAGTTTATTATAAAAGGTACATAAATTGTTATTGTTTTATATGTCAATACAAAAAAAATCTCAATAATTTGGTTTCTCAATATTATTTTTTTCTTGAAAAGCTGGCATGTCACTTAATGAAATATCCATACAACATTATAAAGGTATTGCATTACATTTGTATTATTCTTTGTCATCATTTCTTCAACTCTCTGGGAGGGAGTTACATCTGGAAGGTTTGAACAGATTAAAGATACAAGCTACACAGCAGTACATGCATGTTGCTGTCACATTTTGGGCTTTCTTTTATGTACCACACAGTAGATCACCTCAACTTATTGTAGTCCATATTTTGTCCTGCAATGACTTGTTTTGTGAGAAACAATCTCTAAGCTAGTTAATAGTAGCCTGGATCCTAACTGAATAGTTCTGTTTCACTTTACCAAACAGAGCAATTTAGTTTGGTTCTAGGCTAAGTTAATAGCCCCAAGTCTAAATGATTTTAGTTGTTATGTAAAGTGTCAAGGAAACACAGACCTGCTCTATGGACGGACATTACTATAAATAATATTTACATACAGTATGCTGAGTCGCTGTGGATTCAATCTGTCACAACAATATGTTAATGATGAGAGAAGAAGGCAGTGTATTTAAGGCAGAAATATAAGGAACAAGACTGGATTTGTAATAGTCACTTTAATATACATACATCCTGATTCCTGGCTCCCGAAATATGCTTCTGCTTCTGGTTTAGAAACAAACTGTATGGTTAAGACACACCACAGTCACACACAACTGATATACAAATTCATGAAGGCATCATTTTGAGGCTTTGAGTTGAACAGTAGAGTAGCGTGTAATACCATTCTTTGCTGCCTATACAATAAAACAGAGGGTGGTTTTAAGCATGTTAAATCATACCATAACTATTGTAAAGCAAAGAAAGACAATTTGAGATCATTTCATATATGCATATATTTCTGGGGGCGCATGCTTGTTACTGGGACAGACTAGATTATTTTTGGGGGCACAGGCTATACAAAATATTGACAAAAAGTGATTTCTACTGTTTGTGTCTGCTTTTGTTATGATTATCTAGCACAATTACTGTACCTGCTCAATGATATCGGGTGTGTTCAACTACCAGTGACAAATACTGTGTCAATACTGTTCCTTCATCATGGCATAGCGTTAGTATCATAGAAATAGAATGAATAGAACAGGCTTGGAAGCGCTAACTCTGGAAATTTGACTGGTAAACTCATCTGTACACTCACAATGGCTCCATGGTATTGCGATGCGATAATTTCCATGGTTATTTGGAATGTTCTATCAACTGATGCTGGATTGCCATGGTAATGAAGACTGTTCATTCAAATGACGCTAACTGATGTGACTCAAGCAATGGAATACATTTTTTGTAATGTCAGTTGAGTTGACTCAACAAAACATCACAGCACAGTATGAAGGGTACACATCCTGATTTTACTTCCTGGCATGGGTCTAGGTTGAAGATGACAAAGGTTAAGACAACGGGATTCTAATATCCCATAATAATATACAACAATGGTAGTTAGCAACGGCACTGTTCCCAGATTTATGACGACGTTGTCTTAACCTATATATTTGTGACCTAGGCATGGGTACACTCAAAATGGCTGCCAGTCCACCCATTATGCCATCATTGACTTGAATGGGGACGCCCATTCTATTCATTCTATTTCTATAGTTAGTATATTCAGCAGTCTGACGTCTTTTGGAGAAGCATGCTCTAATCGGGAGCTGCGATGGCGATCTATAGCGAGGTCAATGAGTATTTACAACAGAAAAAAATACTTATTTGGGTTTTATATTATGGTTTAGACAGAAGGGAATCTTTTGGCACTAACACTGACACATGACATTCCTGTAGACCCTACGCCTACGGAGAGACAGGTGAGAGGTTTGGGCTACCTTCATGGGTATGATCCAACTTTGAGCAAAGTGACACGCTGTTTGTTTACCTGTTATTCTTTATGGTAAAATGATGCTTCATCAAGACCGCTCAGAACCCAGAGAACATCAATGAGCATAACTCATTATTGTACCGTCAGCTAAAAATAACCTGAACATGTCAAGAAGAGTAAAAAGGGGGAGACAACTTTTCATCACAAACCACCTGACTCTAAGCCGAACCATATGTACACATGTATACCATACCATAGAAAATTATAACTTGTAAAAAAACATCTACAGTTCCATATCCTTTCAAGTCGTCATTCAATCGTTTGTTGCTTTTGTCTCATATTGTCTCCACTTTAAGGTGTTCACAGCTCTCAGTATGTGACTTGTGTTGTTAACATTACACCTACTCTCCTACAATAGAATACCACAGCCTGAGGAATTCAAATATGGAGCGTTATTTTGCCTTGTGCTCATTGATTTTTCTGTGGGCGAGTAGCTCCTACCACATTCCACCAATTGTGCCAGTATAGGGGGTGATTGAGGCCATACCACTTTGAATATTTACAATACCTCATACTTTACACATTTGATCATTCAGTGTCCTTAACCACCTCTCTATGGCAGAACATTATGGGAACATTTACATTACTGAGCAAAATATTGTATAAAAATGGACTAGTATCCTTTTGTCTGAAAGTACTGGTACTGTATGCGACGATCAGAGGACATAGCAACAAGCACTGACTACACAGTCCACATTCCTCCAAGGAAAAGTAAAGGTCCACAGCCCGCTCTGACAGCATCGACAGACAGACTAAACTAGACACGTCTACTGGTATAGGCCGGATCGCAGCACGGTCATCCAGATCAAAACCCAGTCAGTCAGAGTTCTGTATTGTGCCATAAGTTCTGGAAGTAGCTAGAAGACAGTGGAGAAGGTAGACAATGACGAGGGGAGAGTCTAGACCTCGTTGATTGTTCTTTCCGAGGGTCGGTAATCAGCTCCCTTGGGGGACGACATGTAGAAGGACTGGGTCTTGCGTTTTAAGCGCGCCCGCTTGGTGGCCAGGGAGAGGCTGTGCTTGCTGGAGGAGATGATGTCGTGGATGAACTTCTTGCAGTCCACACACACTTCCATGGTGCTCCAGTCCTGCGTCAGCTCCGCTGGGAGCTCCACCTCGTCACGGGAATGGGACTTCTCCAGACTACCGTGCTTAGACAACCTGAGAGAGGGAGGGAGGAGAGGTTAACACTAAGTTGTGTAACAGAGTAGGTTCTGTCCCTGTGCCTCACTGGGCTCAGTCGGCTACAGTTGCTCTTAAAATAGAACATAACTTCATTTGAGAATAAGTCTTGTAAATCTAAACAGGGAGTGTTATAATCTAGAGAAGAAGTAGAAGGGTGCCTACTTGGACATGGTCTTCTGAAGGCTGAGGCGATGGTGGCTGGTAGAGGGCTTCTCAGGCTTGGGGGCTGCTGCTTCTCTGCTTGGTCCTGCTGCTGCTGCTGAGGCTGCTGCTTTTCCTTTTCCTGCTGAAACTGCTGCTGCTGGACCAGCTATACTGGCAGCTTTCCCCAGGGCTGCTACCCGGTCCCTGGGTAGAGTGGTGGTAGAGCCCAGGGAATAGATGGGCAGGTTGGCATAGGGCTTGGAGGGCAGCCTCATCTGACAGAGAGACAGACATAGAGCAGAGTATGAACTCACTCATAAAGACACTGGAGGTACAGTATAGGCCTGTCAATATTATGGGCTGACTTTCTATCAGTGTGAGAGAATAGATATGACATACTTTTTGACAGCACTGTGAACACACAGGCCTTTTGCAGAACTGGCAGGTGTAGGACCAGGTGAACAAGGAAAACCTTTTGGATCGGCAACAGAAGCAAAGCTGTAACAAAGAAGGAATTCAGAACAGGTGCAACAAAAGTTTAAGACAAAAGCAATCAAATCATTCAAAAAGCAGTGTGTGATCAAATCCAGTGACTACAAAGATTTTGAAAGGAACATGTAAGATGATTTTCCCCAACAATAGGTACTGTGATGTTTAGTCCGAGACTTGTACTTCAGCTGGGTGAAAATGACCAGCGGTAAACGGACCTTTCCCTTCTTCATAGCGTTGTACACGTCCTTGTATTGTTGGAACTTCTCCAGGTCTGCTTTGACCAGCACCTGTCTGATGTGCATCACCTCTTCCACCGTCAGGGATAAGCATTCTACCGGGAAACAGAACTCCTCCTGAAAACACACACAGCACCGGCCGGGTTACTACGACAACCGCACTCACTGCCCTTGTTACCATTCCGTCTACACACACCAACACCTCTAGGTGCACTCTGTCCGGGTTCAGACTAGTTTGGCTAAAAAAAGTCTCCATTGTTCACTTGGCAAGACGAGGGGACAAACAAAGCACAAAGGGCAAGGAAAGAGTACACAACTTGAGTGATGACAGATAATGTAAATATTTGAGAAAATTCCAGAAATCCTCTACTTAGTTCTGCTTCACTTAAAAGTCTAGACAACCTAAAAACAGACAAGGCCCCTCTGCTCTGTAGCTGGGGTTGGTTTTCTGCTTTTTTCTGCCCGTTTCTGACCTCAATAAATAAGCTTGCGGTGAGACTACGGAGATGCTATATTCAACAGTACACCAGGTCTATTGCTGCTGCAATTACTGGTCATCCTGGTGTTGTTCCAATAATGTGTCTCAATAATGTGTCTCAATAGTGTGTCTCTATTCAAAAGTTTTTGTTGTTGTTGCACCCAGCTAATGTTTCTCACTCCCAGAAGAACCATTAATATACTGTAACTCTGTAATGCTGCTGCGGCTCCTGCTGCTGATCTTATGACTCAGAAACAGTGGGCTGCATTGTCTCTGGCCCAGAGGAAGGAAGGGAGGGGGGATCCCAGGGAGTATCAACAATAACAAAAAACAGGGAGTTTATACTTGCTACTGAACAACAGTACGTTATATACAGTATACACAGCATGAAGGACTTCATCTATCTAGAGCATTGTTTTAATTGGCAGTGGCTCGCTAGGCTACATGATGCTTGCAATCACAACGACTATAACTACGGTTAAATGGAGGGAAGCTGAGTATGATGAAATGATTGGTGCTCCAGCGAGGGATGCATCTGCTGTTGACTGTCAAAATGCATAATGACAATCACACCTAAACTGAAGGGCTTTCTATGAAAACAGCAACAGTCCTGGGCTGAGGGATGGGTCTCTAGGAAAGCAGGAAGCATTAGAAGAGATGATGATGATGAACTACGATGCGCCAGCAGGGACATAAGGGGCGACTGGCAAACCTTGACAGGCTTTCTTCCCCTGTACAGAGCAGACAGGGCAGACCACACCATGCCCAAGACAAACACCTCGACGGGGTAGGAGCTCCATAAGGGGTGGAGGGTGTAGGGAGGGGAGTGGAGGAGGAGGGGGGTCCAGGGGAACAGATGGTGGGCTATCCTCCCGACCTGAGAAGGACAGGGGTTATAGAGGTGGATGGAAGAGGGGGAGGACAGGGGTTATAGAGGTATATGGAGAGGGGGAGGCCAGGGGTTATAGAGGTGTGTGGAAGAGGGGGAGGACAGGGGTTATAGAGGTGGATGGAAGAGGGGGAGGACAGGGGTTATAGAGGTGGATGGAAGAGGGGGAGGACAGGGGTTATAGAGGTGTGTGGAAGAGGGGGAGGCCAGGGGTTATAGAGGTGTATGGAGAGGGGTAGGCCAGGGGTTATAGAGGTGTATGGAAGAGGGGGAGGACAGGGGTTATGGAGGTGTATGGAAGAGGGGTAGGCCAGGGGTTATAGAGGTGTATGGAAGAAGGGTAGGCCAGGGGTTATAGAGGTGTATGGAAGAGGGGGAGGACAGGGGTTATGGAGGTGTATGGAGAGGGGTAGGCCAGGGGTTATAGAGGTGTATGGAAGAGGGGGAGGACAGGGGTTATGGAGGTGTATGGAAGAGGGGTAGGCCAGGGGTTATAGAGGTGTATGGAGAGGGGTAGGCCAGGGGTTATAGAGGTGTATGGAAGAGGGGTAGGCCAGGGGTTATGGAGGTGTATGGAAGAGGGGTAGGCCAGGGGTTATAGAGGTGTATGGAAGAAGGGTAGGCCAGGGGTTATAGAGGTGTATGGAAGAGGGGGAGGACAGGGGTTATGGAGGTGTATGGAGAGGGGTAGGCCAGGGGTTATAGAGGTGTATGGAAGAGGGGGAGGACAGGGGTTATGGAGGTGTATGGAAGAGGGGTAGGACAGGGGTAATAGAGGTGTATGGAAGAGGGGGAGGACAGGGGTAATAGAGGTGTATGGAGAGGGGTAGGACAGGGGTAATAGAGGTGTATGGAGAGGGGTAGGCCAGGGGTAATAGAGGTGCATGGAAGAGGGGGAGGACAGGGGTAATAGAGGTGCATGGAAGAGGGGGAGGACAGGGGTAATAGAGGTGTATGGAAGAGGGGGAGGCCAGGGGTTATAGAGGTGTATGGAAGAGGGGTAGGCCAGGGGTAATAGAGGTGCATGGAAGAGGGGGAGGACAGGGGTAATAGAGGTGCATGGAAGAGGGGGAGGACAGGGGTAATAGAGGTGTATGGAAGAAGGGTAGGCCAGGGGTTATAGAGGTGTATGGAAGAGGGGTAGGCCAGGGGTAATAGAGGTGCATGGAAGAGGGGGAGGACAGGGGTAATAGAGGTGCATGGAAGAGGGGGAGGACAGGGGTAATAGAGGTGTATGGAAGAGGGGGAGGACAGGGGTAATAGAGGTGTATGGAGAGGGGTAGGACAGGGGTAATAGAGGTGCATGGAAGAGGGGGAGGACAGGGGTAATAGAGGTGCATGGAAGAGGGGGAGGACAGGGGTAATAGAGGTGTATGGAAGAGGGGGAGGACAGGGGTAATAGAGGTGCATGGAAGAGGGGGAGGACAGGGGTAATAGAGGTGTATGGAAGAGGGGGAGGACAGGGGTAATAGAGGTGCATGGAAGAGGGGGAGGACAGGGGTAATAGAGGTGTATGGAAGAAGGGTAGGCCAGGGGTTATAGAGGTGTATGGAAGAGGGTGAGGACAGGGTTTAAAGGGGTTAGTGTGGCAGAGAAGAGGTGGGGGGATTGGAGGTGGGGTGTTAGGAGCATCACCTAACAGAAAGAAGATGGAGGCTGATGAACACAAGACATACTGACACACTATTCAGGAACCAAAATCTCCAATGTGCTCATTTTCTCCAGATTGATAAACTCTTCTCATTTCCTTCTTCTCTTCTGTTACTCACCAGAGACTTGGAGCTCTGTCTGGATGGGGGTATGAACTGCCGTACGTTGGTGGGCGTCTCCTTCTCAATGGAGTGTCTCCTCTGGGGGGCCTGCCGTCTCTCAGGCTGGGGGGTGGAGGAGATGGGCAGGAACATGGGTGGAGCTGGGGGTGGGGGGGGGGGACATGTGTGATATACTTTTATGTAGTACTGTAACCCTTATATTAACAGTTAAGTTGACTGAGAACACTCCCTCTTTGACAGCATTATTCTCAGCATAGAAGAGCTGTCAGGTGAACAGCTGAGAGCTGTGAAAGCACATTATAGGATCTCTATGAACCTTAACCATAGCTTCATGTCCACACCCTGGCTGAACCCTAACCCTAACCCCAACCCTAGCTTCATGTCCACACCCTGGCTGAACCCTAACCCTAACCCCAACCCTAGCTTCATGTCCACACCCTGGCTGAACCCTAACCCTGACCCCAACCTTAGCTTCATGTCCACACCCTGGCTGAACCCTAACCCTAACCCCAACCCTAGCTTCATGTTCACACCCTGGCTGAACCCTAACCCTAACCCCAACCCTAGCTTCATGTTCACACCCTGGCTGAACCCTAACCCTAACCCCAACCATAGCTTCATGTCCACACCCTGGCTGAACCCTAACCCTAACCCCAACCCTAGCTTCATGTTCACACCCTGGCTGAACCCTAACCCTAACTCTGGCTTTCTGGTCCACAAGTCAACTCACTCTTCCTGCCCAGTACAGACTCTGGAGAGGTGTCGTCCACCACCGATGTAGAGACACTGGAGCTACTAGCTGACTTTTGACCCCCAATGGTGATGTCATCCTGTAAGGGGAACAACAGAGAGCAGTGCTGTAGGATGTATACTGATGTCAACTACCAGAACAAGACACACACATACACACACACAACTGCACGTGCGAGCACACACACATATACACACAGACACACACACACACTTACGTCAGAGTCGGAGCTCTCCAGTTCTGACAGGGTGGGTGCTTTCAGCCTCTTCCTCTGACATAGGGCCTGGGCTCCACCCCCTGGTGCCCCTGGCCCCCCATTGGACAGACTGCTGAGGGTCATGGTGCTGGAAGTCTTCCTGCGGCCGTCAGGGCTGGACACATCTGGACAGAGAGGTTGTCACAAGAAGACTGATCAGACAGAGGACAACTCAAATACCCAGGGGTGATTTCAGCAGGATGCAAAGTAGCTAACTATACTGAACACTGCAGGTAGAAATATCATGAATAGAGCTGGGAACAGAATTCCCAGCTCCACATGACAGACAAACATATCTGTTCTACGTGATACATTTCTATCTGAGTGTTCGGTAACGTTGCACAGTCCTGAACAGACCCGAGGGGAACACACCAGCGGTAGGGAGGAGGGAGTGTGAGTTGAGGAGAGACGGAGAAGCAGCCTGGTGTTACACACACACAACATGGATTCTACTTTCATTACCCTTTAAGACCTGGACTGAGCAGGATTCTAATGAAACCCTAACCCTGGCTGACTCCCTCCCTCCTAGCCTCATTGACAACTTCTCCCCCTAAGAGAGAGAGAAATAAAATAGGGAGGGAGGGGGTGACGGAGGAAGGGATGGAGAAGAGAGTGCTGGAAGCAGCAGATAATCAGTAGCAGAGGCCGATCTGATCTGTGGATGCATTGAGGCCTTGCCAGGCGCTCTCTCTCTCTCTTTATCTCCCTCTCTGTGAAAAGGACCACGCAGTGAGCATGTGAATACCTCTTCTGGAAAAAGGTTAAAATTTGAGCTCATTACCTTAGTGGGAGGCCAAGGCCCTCCTCCTCTACTGCTGTCCTGGAGCTTCCAAACCTGCCTGCCTGGGAGAAGACTGACTGGTCCTAGGATCCAGGTTTAAACTAGAGCAGATCAAACATCCACCATTTCTGGCACTATGCTCAGTGTCAGTCAAAAGTAAAAACATTGTAAAGCACTGGTTTCTGTAAACTATATTTGTCGATATAGTATAATTCAGTCTATTTTAGTCGAGGCATAAGCAGTAGTGTTAGGATACAGCCAAATAGGCAGACAAACAAAACAGGGCTAACATTATGTGTTGCAGCACACAAGTTGCTAGTCACATAAACAGAGCCAAACCACTCCACATACTTTACCTTGACGTGTAAGGATCAACTGTGGAGTGCTGTAGTATATGCCTCCACCTAAAAGGGAACACTTCCTTAAATATGATAGGCCAGGCTGTACTAATGGTTTATCCCTATCCCCAAACATAGCCTGTCATTTGACTACAGAACTCTATCTCTCTCGGTGAGTATTGGTATTGGAGAATCTGGCCACAAAGTAAGGGGATAAGTACCCAGCTGCAATGAAGTTCAGATAGACAACCATCACATACACACTCACGTACGCACGCACGCACACATAACACACACACACACATTAAAGCTGCACAACAATAAATTGAACCGACTAGTACCCGTGGATGAGCAAAGGGTAAAAGAGCCTCCGGTGTGATGAAAGACGCTGGGATCAGTGGGAGAAATGTCAAGCACAGCCAATCAGACTTGTCAAAGTTCAGATACCCCGCCCACAACAGGAAGTGTTGACACTTAAATAGTGAGAGAGTGTAGATTATTAGAAATTATTTTCAGTGTCACCAATGGATATTCATTGGCTATCTATCTCACTAGAGGATGTGATGACATTTTTGGGTAACCACTGCAGTACAACCGTATAAAACAGAAGGTATCCTCTTCTTATCTGTTTTAAAAAGGGCCATATACTGTAAGTTAATCAGAAGTGCTAAGTGACCAATGCAGGCGATGTTGGAGATACAGTGTGATGTTTTGTGAGAATGTGCTTTTTTGTGTTGAACAGAGCCGACAGGTGTGTGTGTGTTCTGCGTGTGTGTGCGTGTGTGTGTGTGTGTATGTGTATATGTG